>NW_010326394.1:45183-45655 GCF_000700745.2 Antrostomus carolinensis
TGTCTTTCTCATCAAGGTGGTCTGCTGTTGGAAAAGGGAAGCCAGCCATGCACAGTAGGTAGAAAATATGCAAGAGAAAGGACAGGAGCTAGAAGATTTATTTCTAGCTTTTTTTTTTTTTTTTCCCCTGTCTTTGGAACCAATTACTAAATTATAAATGAATGTGAGTTAGTACCAAGAAGATGCTTTGAGCAGCAGATTAGCCAGGATACCCAACTGTACGGAAATGGCATCTACCTGCCCCAGAGAGTTGAAAGTGAATCATGTTCTGTTTTTATCAGAGATCAAAACTGCTACATATCAAACAGCATGGTTTATATGCTAAGTCTGAGCTAAACTCTTTAAAGCATAGTAATGAACATTTATATGAAGGAACAGTTCAATTATGTTGGGAACAATATGTGTTATGTAAAATATAAATAACAGCTATATATAATCAGTTATAATTTTAATATATATAATTTTATATATA
>NW_010326395.1:0-23773 GCF_000700745.2 Antrostomus carolinensis
ATGAGATTTTCCTATGACTTCCCAACACACGCTTGATTTCTCTTTGATTACCAGAGAAAATTTAGAGAAAATTTAGTACACTGCATATGACTGGTGTTGATTAAATCCAGTTATATTGGCCAAAAAGCAGTCTGGTGTCAGAAGTTTCAGCCTTTTGATTTTCAAAGTTGAAGGGTTGATTTCTTTCATGTGGGAGAAATATGTTTAAACTTTAGATGTTCCAGAATGACTTAGTCCTTGATTTAAAACAATGATTATGTAAGTCTTGTAGCTTGTAGAGAAAGGGGGGGAAATATTTTAGAACACTTTAGCTAATACTGTGATGTGCATGCTCTTAGAATCTTCACTGACATCTGTTTCTTTTTCCTTTTTTTCCCTTTCACACAGTGCAATCAAAGAGAACAAAAATGCTTCAGAAATTGTCAAAACAGTCAATTTGTTGATCACATCCTTAAGCACGGATTTTCTTTGGGATTACATGACGAAATGTTTCGAAGATTGTTTCAGGTGTTTATTACGTAGGAATTTTCAATCCGTCTGTGGACAACTCTGGGTTTGCTTTATTGCCAACTCGGAGTTGGGCCATCACCTGAGTGAGTGGCAAAGGCATTGCATAAGTCAGGCTCTATATATATGCTAAATTTAACATTATACAATAGGTTTTCTTTTCAAAGTTCTTGGTGTTTTCCCACAAACCCTCAGTTCCAAATTTCTCGTTAATTTAAAATTCTATAAAACTCCACAGTGATTCTTCAAATGCAGCTGATTCTTCTAGTCTCGTCTCAGTGCCTCTTCAGAAGTTGCAGCCTACTGGTTTCATTCTGGTCACTGTATTCAGTTATCTTCTTGAATAATCTTCTTGTCTGCTCACCTTTGCACTTTTAAAAAAAGCCTACATAGTGACATTTAACTTATACTTTCTAAGTTAATCACTTATCATCTATAATTATTATGTCCTAAACTCTATTATTCCTGTTGATTCAGCTGGATTGGGTTTAAACCAACCATGGAAAAGGCTATACAAGGGACAAAGGGAGAAGCAACATGGTTGCATGGTTTATAAGAATTAGATCTATTATTTCATAGCACCTGTTTCTAATTTTTCATCTTACCTATAGTACTTCTATTAATCAATATCATTTCACTTACAAAAATTTTCTCAGAGAGTCTTTTCCTTTTACATTTATGTTGTCAAACAATAGTGCTCCTCTTAAAAATGCCACTTAAGAGCTATTTATGTAAGATAATAAAGTTTACTGAAGCATCTAAATTCTGGAAGGGTCATAATACATGTTAGAATCAGATAGATATGAAAGTTGCATCTCGAGATAATTCAAGAATGCAAACAGGTAAACAATTAAATGGAAACTAGCAACCTGAGAACAAAAGAAATTACTTTCAAAGTGACAGCTGAAGGAGGAAAAAGTTTGGGAGGAGAGGTGGAGAGGTGTTCCTTGGAAGAAGAAGTGTTTTTTGAAGAAAAATAAAGATATCTATCTTTCTATCTCTTTCTAAATACAGGAGAGAAGATTATATTTTAAGCAGAAAAATTGTGTATAGAGATTCAATCTGAAAATTAGAAGCACTTTAGCATCCCACGTGCAAGCTACTGTTTAGGTGTTTTTGACAGAATGGTTTTATCCCATTATAAGTCCAATTTTACTTTGCTTCAGAAAGCCTAGTTGTTCAGTATTTTGTGATGGTTTTAATGAAGCTTATTTATAATTTTGACAATAATTTTGACTGGGGAAAAAAAGCTTACATAATCATGTTTCTCTCAACCCAGAAACAAATCCACACAGATGAGATACCCTCTTGAAAATATTAGCACCCCTCCTACAATTTCAGAGCTCTGCACACTGTTGGTGTTTCTTCTTGACGTGATTCCTTTGGTAAGGCAACCTGATGTTAACTGCTTTGAAGTATTGAGTAACTTAAAATCAAACAAAACCTGAAATGAAAATAGGCAGATTGATATATGTGTGCATATGCATGCTGTGTCCTGCCACGTATAGTTTTATGTGCTGACTTATATACAGGTACCCATGCTATTGCCTAGCAAAATACAAATTGTTTGCATTTGAAAGTATGGTGATTCTATCAAAGGAATTAGAAAGTGTGGCTTTTGCTTCTTGAGTAAATAATTTCCTAGGACTTTTTGGTCTCTTAGTAGCTGGCTGACTATCATAAGATTTTTAGGGTATGATTCAGTGTCCATCATGGAGAATGAAGAAAGAAGGAATAGCACTGAAATAAGTTTGTACAGCTTAATCATTCATTAACTGACTTTATTAATCATTGATCAGTGTTGCTAGACCGCTGAATATGTGATAACTATTTTAAACAATGCTTATTTGTTTTAGGAACTCTACTCTGAAGTGCAGACTCAGTATCTTCCACAGATGCTTAGTTATATGGTGCAGTCTCTCCTGGAAAATATGGAAGTATTAGGTTTACCAGAACTCACTCATGCCTTAAAGACCTGTTTTAAGGTGCTTAGCAAAGTACAAATGCCCCCTTCCTATTTGGACATTGAGACAGGAAGTGGAAATGGGGTAGGTGTTTTTCAGCTACTCATAGATGTTTAACATTGTTAGTGGCATAAATTATTTTAGAATGATGATTCTTCTACCTTAAACCTAGAAGATAACTGCAGCAATGGAGATTTTTTAAGCTTATCTACTTTGTCCCCTTCCAGTACTATCTGATGCCTTGTTATTCTTACTGGATATTCAGTTCTGTTTGAATTATTTGTGATGGTGAAGGAGTATAGTCTTGTCTGAAACTGGAGCTATAATCCTACCTCTTGAGAAGAATGTGATCTTAATGGTTTTCAAAAGGCACTCAACATCATGTGGTTGCTAAAGATTCAAGTTGCCAAATCACAGCCAGCTTTACAGCTGGTTAGGTCTGCAAGGCTTTCAATTAATATTTTAGTTTAACACAATGTGGTATTATTTGTGTGCAAGAGACCATGATAAGGAATGAGGTATAGATGGCATAAAGCAGTCGCACAAGCATAGCCTGCCAAAGCTTTGCAGTAGAACAAATACATGGATTTGACTAGAAATAATCCAACATAAGTAATACTCTTCTAGCGGTGAATTGATTTTAAGGAAACATTTCCATTTGTTAAGTATCTGTAGCTAGGGATCTGTTGGTGTTTGATGAATCAAGGTGTGAGGATTATATAAATATTTGTTAGGTTTTAAATGCAATCAAATTGAACTGCTTGCAAAGAGCTATGTCTCATAATTTTGTAAAAGTAATCTGTATCTGGAAATTGCAAATACAAGAGGATTTTTCTGTCAGCGCTGTTCCCCAGTGCCTGCCACTGTTCTGTGTAGCTTAAAACAACCTATGCAGTGCCACATTAACCACATTAACATTCCTGTTTTAGAGCCCAGTGAAAAAGGAAAATGTGGACATTACCTTGGAGACTAAGCCTGTGCTGCAGGAGGAGGATGAGACTCCATTTCCTCCCCTGAAGTCAGAAGACAGTGGCATTGGCCTAAGTGCTTCTTCCCCAGAGCTCTCTCAGCACTTGGGAGTGCCAACTGTGACCCTTGAGAAAGACGATGTCTGGAAGAAAGGAGGGAGCATTCAGAAGACTTTGTATTGCATCCAGGAGCTGGTTGCCAAGTTTTCCAGTAAATACATTTTTGGGGTGCAATTTCAAGAAACAAGTAATGAAAGCATCTTAGCAATGAATCTGAGTGGAAAAGAGAAAAAAGAGAATGGCTACAGATTGCCTGAAAGTGCTAGCAAGAAAAAGAGCCCATGGGATGCAAAGCAAATCACTGTACCTCAGTTTAAACAAATGCTTTCAGACTTGTTCTCAGTTCGAGGATCAGCATTCAAGACCAAGAGTTCCAATCCTCTTCCTTCTGACCGCAACGCTGGTAATAAAAAGGAAAAGGAGGAAGAAGAGTGGGACTTAGAACAAGTGATGCTTGTCTTGGGGCCCCTTAGAGGTGACTGCAAGGAAGCTTTCGCTGCAGCTTGTCACCTTTTGTTGGATTGTACCACGTTCCCAGTATACCTTTCGGAGGAGGAGATGGAGCAGTTGTATCTCTCTCTTTTTCAGGTTCCTGGTAAGAAAAGATTCCTTTACTGAGCAACTTGAGCATTTAAGGATGCAAATAGCAGTTTGAGCTTGGCTGTTTGCAAGACATGTGACCAGGGCCAGTAGTAATAATGCCTTTTGGCAAGGCTGAAGGCAAGTTGCATGTGGGTTAAAGTCTTACCCATATCAGTATGTGTTTTGTGTCTTGCAGCTGAGGGACAATTTTTACCAAGCTTTTAAAATTCTCATTCTTTTGAAAGCTTTCACTACAAAACCTGTAGCTTAAAGGATGAAAAGACCTTCTGGCCTGTAAATCCTTGTAGGATGGTTGAGGATTTTCAATAAATCTGTTCCCTGCCATCAGTGTGTGTACCTGTCCCCCTAAAAAAAGAGAATATGTTAGAGGAAGATGGGTGTAGGTGGAAAACTGGAGCTCTAAACTATAACAGAAGCAAAAAAAGCTCTTTCTCTAACCCTCAGAATTCAAAGGAGTCTGATGTAAGCTAATGTATAAGAATAATCTTGTATAATCTCTGGTCTGTTCTGGGCATTCAAGTAAATTCATTAGCTTTAGCAGAAGCAGCTATTGGCCTGAAGGCTAGTTGACAAGATAGATTTGTAGCAGTTGGAGAGGTGGGAAACTGGAAAATTGGGTTCTTTTCCTCACTTCGCTACTAATTTTTGCTGTCTTCCTTAGCAAAGTGATGATATGCCCATATCTACATGGGTGATGTCTGCTTGACATGGACACTTTTGCATATTTGCAGTGCCTTCCGTGTGGTCAGAAATGTAGCTGAACTTAGAAGGCTTGCTTTCATCATTGTGTTTCTTTGGAATATCATCCTAGGATTATAGAAGTTTATTTTCAAAATTATTTTCAACTGCACACTCCGGAGGATACAGTAAGGTTTAAAGCCAAAAGGAGAGAACCTCTGATAAGGAAGGTCTGGGCTGAATATGGTACAGAAATTGTCTGATGTGGAGAAGGAAGAGTGGTTGTTTTGTTGTGGTAATAAAGCAGTTAAAACATTTGGTTTTGAAGCTAGAGGTGTTAACTCATACTTCAGACTGTCTCCAGTCAAACCTTAATAAAGCTTTATCTGATAATTCACTCAGGAGAGGCAAAGATGCCTTGACTTGATGTTAGCCATATCAGTTTCTTGTGTGCTTCATGGTTTCCGAACTGACACACTTCAATGCCACCCGAAAGACCATCCTTGAATCAGCAGACCTCTATTGTTGTTTTTTATAATGACAGCTGGAAAACAGCAGCTGTTAAAACTAGTTGTGAGTGAACATAAACTGGAAAGCAGAAATCTACTAGTTCCTGGGTTACTGAGGTCCCGCAAAAGCTTTCTGCTGGGAGAAATAAGGAAAAGGATATTACTTGCTTTGAAGCAAGTGCCTTCTGAAGGGACTTGATGATAGTGTGACAGTTGGATTTGGGCAGGCATTTTTGTCTTTTGGTCCTGTGAGCTTGATTGAAGAATTCTTGGAAATATGACCATAACCTTGAGATTATTAAAAAAAAATTTTCTCACTTATCTCCTGAGGAGGTTGTGATGCCAGCTTCCCTTTGTGGCTGAAGTCCTTAATGACAATATGCTGTTGTGTGAATGACTGCTATGTTCAGAATGTGTCCATCTTCACGCTGCTGGAGGTGATCAACCATTCCCAGTCACTGGCACTGGTGATAGAAGACAGGATGAAGCGGTACAAAGTGTCTGGCCACAACCCCTTCTTCGGAAAGCTACAAATGGTCACCCTTCCTCCCATTGCTCCTGTTGTTCTAAAGATCATCTCAGAGAAAACAGATTTCTACCAGGTGTCAATTTTCTTTTTCTTTTTTACTACCGAAGTACACTGAACCTCTAAGGATGGAGTGGGAAAGCAAATGTTATTTGCATGGATGTTTGGAGGCAGCATGTTTGTGTTGCAATGACACACTGACCTTTTTGCTTCCACAAGCATTTGAAAATAATTGCATTCTTCTTTGTGTGCTTCCCAACAGGATGTTCAAAAGTGGCAGGTTATTTTCAAATTGCTAGTTGGTTTTCTGTCCAAATTCTTGGGGGGGTAGATATAGCTGATTTCTGACTTGAAGGGTTTGGTTTCATTAGCTTGAAAGTTACACTTCAGAGGACTTTGATACCAATCTTAAGTTTTCAGTTAAGACAAAATGTTAGTGGGCGAATAATAATGAAAACATTCTGTCCTCTTTGTTTTGAGTATATATATTTCAAGTACGCTTTTCTTCTCCTGACCATTTATTAGTTTTAGTGTTGGTATGAGGGTTGGTTCCAAGATCTTTTTCTTGATTACTGTGTTTCCAATTACTGTTCCTGACACACGTACAATCTTTTAGGTTTTGACACAAAAAATAGATGCAGAAATGCTTTTCTTAACCTCTGATGCACGTACATTTGAATTACCTGTCCTACTAGGGTAAGAAAGTTGCATTCCTTTAGGTCTATTACCTGAATTCTTGCTCTTTGCTAAACTGATTTGGAAATCCCTTTGGGTAATAGAGGGCATTTATGCAATGAAAAGCTTTTATGTCAGTGAAGAAATCACCATTAGTAGTAGTAATAGTATTATTATTAATAATAATAATAATTTTTATTTTTGCCTAGAGAGTAGCCTGTGTTCTCTGGAATCAGCTCAACAAAGAGACACGGGAGCATCATATTGCCTGTGTGGAACTGTTCTACAGGCTGCACTGCTTGGCACCGTCAGCAAATATCTGTGAAGACATTATCTGCCATGCACTTTTGGATTGTGATAAAGTAAGTCTTGTATTCACAGAAGCCCCTTCATCACTGTAGAGTTGTTCCAGTGCTTCCCAGAATGCCTCCAGTTCCCTTCCACTCCACGTCTTCACTCCTATGGTCCCACTGTCTTCCTAGACTCTGACAGACTCTGTCCACGCCTTTACAATTCTCTGGAATTTTTTCGTTACGGGACTACTGCTAAACCTAATCCCTGGATACAAGCTCTATCAGTCAATGCTGGAGCTTTTTTAGTTCTGGCCCAAATACTATAGTATCTAAAAACTTGCAGGTTTTGTCAGTATTTCCAAACTGACCCAGCTCTACCAGTAACTCTAAAATCATTTTAGTTTGTAAACTTCATATTCCAACAAAAGACTTGGGACTTAGCTTGTAAGTGTATGTCAAAATAATGTTGACCCTGTGTCCACCTTAGTATTTAGTTCTCATAATAAGTAAGCTGTATTTTAAGTGAGCTGGTTATTAATTATTTTACTTACCTAGTTTAATGACAGAACAGTCCTTTAATAACTTACAGTATATTTGTGAGAAGTGACTTGCACAATAAAACTTAAAACAGCCACCTTCAGTCTTTGGTATTGTTTTAATATCTTTGCTCTTGCAATTTTAAAACTTAAAAGTTTGGAAATTGTTTTAAAGCTTTCAAACAAAATTAACAATAATAAATACTGCCTAATATACCAATGTCTTCCCATTTGTCATCCAACTTTTAAATCTCCCTAAGATCAAACCAAGACTAAAATGTTTATACACAAGAGTCCTGAAATACATTTTCTCCTACAAACACTGTGGCTGTTAAGTTTTGCTTGTGCATTCATGGATATATGGCGTTTTAGTTTAGTTTATTGCAAAATAGAAAAGTGCTCTCAATCCTGAGAAGGATTAGGAGTCATCTACACAATAACTGTTGTTCTGATAGGGATTTAAGAATCACTAAAACTTTACTCAGAGATAAATGCTGCAAAAAACATGTATCTGTCTTGTTTCCTTGCAAAGGGGACAAGGCTGGAAGCACTGTTCAGATTCTCAGTCATGTGGCATCTGACCAGAGAGATCCAAGGCAGCAGAGTGACTTCTCACAATCGGTCCTTTGATAGGTATTTTCCATTTCCACTGGCTTGAACTTGCATTTATATATTTAACTATGTCATGCTTTTTTCTGTTACTTTTTGTGAGATGTGAAAAAGTTCTCTGTAGAGAGAACAAAAAATGAGCAAAAGGAAGATCAACTTTCTTGCACTATTACCTTTGCAAAGCACTCTGTGTGCGTGGTGCACTTTCTTGTGTGAAGGAAGTTTCTGTAAAAAGAGGAAGACCTTCGTATATGAAGAGTAGCTTGCAGACAAGTTTCTGCATAGCAGACGTTTTTTATCTTGGAGTGGGTTAGGTTTTTTCCCAAAGAAAATAGAACCACCTCCTTGTGCAAAAACAAACAAACAAACTTACTTTAATTTTACTTCCTATTTACAAGATCATAACCTTTGTATAAAATAAGAGAAAGGCATTAAGAGTTTTCTAAATAAATATGGGAAAGAACTTTAAAACATGCTGCTTTTCTAGAGTGTGAGCATATGTATGGCCTTGCTTCTACAAATGCATGTGTACTTGACCTCACCTGGAAAATGTGCATGATCAAGCCATGGTTAGTAGACGTGAGCCATTGGCTGGTGCTTACTTGAACATGCACTATGTCTGTTCCCTCCCACTATTTTGTTGTTTGCATTAACTGTTTTAAGGATTTCAATTTACTACTTGGTTCTGGTTTCTCCACTCAGGTCTCTGTTTGTGGTACTGGACAGTCTCAATTGTTCAGATGGCGCAATTGGTGCTGCAGCACAGGGCTGGCTGATCCGTGCTCTTTCACTTAATGATGTTGCACGGATTCTTGAACCAGTCTTGCTGCTGCTGCTTCATCCAAAGACACAGCGCACGTCCATCCACTACATCAAACAGAAAAATTCAGCAGGTAAAACTGTCCTTGGACTGAAACTGTAAATGCTAACACAGCATTGCATACTCCTGAACACCTGTTTGAAGGTCGTCTCTGAAGTGTAATGGCATCCTATTACCCTGAGTTTTCTTGTCTCAGTTCCATAGATTCCTCCTCATCCAAGTACCTCTAGTGATGCCTAAAACAGAGTTCAGGAGTAAGTCATGCTAGTTGAAAGCCTAATGATCATTTCTATTACAGTGGTTGCACCTACACTGTTGACTTGGATTGCTCCCTGCTTTGCTCTGGGATCTTGTCCCGCACTTCTCATTGCCATTCACAGATGATCCACACTGCATGTGTGTTCACTGTTCACAGGATCCCTTCTCAGGCAAAACTAGGTCTGCAATCAAATGAAATCTAGGAGCAGTTTGGTGACAGTCCAGGAACTGTTCCAGTAGGCAGGATGACCAAGCAAATCACTCTCTCCACCCAGTCTTGCCCCAGCATAGCATGTACCCTCATACCAGGTTTCTTTATTCAGCATCATGTTAAAATCATCAGACAGGTTGTGAGGAACGTCTTGCTGTTTAGGGCACACCACACACACACACACACACAAAACCTAAACAACTAATTCTTCTAACTTCTAAACATTAAAATGTCTTTATCCAAAGAAGATCCATGTTGATTCAATAGGAGAGCTGAGCCCTTGTGGCATAAGTCTTGAGGTATCCCAGAGCAGGGATGTAGGAACAAAGAGAGATGTTTGGAATTGAAGATGACCTCCAGCCACCCAGATTTAGGAATGTGGCAGGGTGACTTTACCTTGACAGGCTAAATTTGACAGCTGGAAGATGTCTATTTTAAGACCTGTAATGAGAACCATTGTGAACCACGTATGATCTTTGTGTCAAATGTGGAACAAAAAAGTGTGACAGAGACCTGTGGGGAGCAGCTGAGGAAGACTGAGACAGGTATGGAGCCACAGTTTGCTCCAAGTGCAGAGTCCTGCAAAGACTGGCAGTTTGTTCAGGTTTGGGATTGCTGGGAAGTCTGTTCACATTTGGAATTGCTGGGAGTGGTATGGATATGAGGTGCTGCACCATTTGGCCCAAGTAGCCAAGTTTGTTTCCTGGAGCAGAGAAGGAAGACTGAAGAAGTGTCTGGTAGTTTTGTATAAAGAAAATTCCATGTCACCTGTCTATCTCATTACTAGTTGTTAACTAGGTTAACTACTTGTTAACCTAGCTGTGGGCTTGTGTAATTGTTTTTCTGTCTTGATTGGCAAATAGTTAGATGGCAGACATTTATAGCATCCAAATAGACCTGTTTTATTAGATGCTATACAAACACAGAGCTAATGTATTCCTTTTTTGTTCCACAGCATGTAATCAAGGAAAGCATTAGCTCTTAAAAAAAAAAAAATCCCGTGTTGCTATGCTTCTCATTTCCCTCCTGATCTCAACAAACATTTTATGCTCTGAAAGCATTAAAAAAAAAAAATCACATCTAAGGAATCATAGAATAAGAGAAATAGCACGTGCTTTATGTTTTGATCCTATTCTTCTGTGCTAACAGTAGGTTAGGACTGGTCTACCACTTTAAAAAAAATCATAACTCTTGCCTTAACCCGTTTCTTTTTTGTTTTGGTTTGTTTTTTTAGCTCATTACAATTAATAGTAGACTAGAGTAGAGTAGCTTTTCAACCTTTTTTTTTCTTACAGTGATTTATTCAATATAAAGCATGTTTTGTGACATGCACGATTATACACTCTTTTTATTTTATTTTTTTTTTCAGAAGATATACATGATTGGCTTTGCAAGAAAAAGGCCTCTTTGAAAGAGTCTGGCATCTCTGAGAGCAATTCTGAGGAAAACCTTCCATTGAGCCAGTTCACTACTGTGGATAGAGAAGCAATTTGGGCAGAAGTGGAAAAAGATCCAGAGAAGCTGGAGTTAAAAACTGAACAGTCTGAAAACGATGGCTTTTGTAATCCAGTAACTTCACATGAAGCAGATGGTGACCAAGATAATAGTGAGCACACAGAATCAGCAGACACCAGCACAGGCCATGACAGTGAAAATACATCCTCTTTCTCTCCTTCTCTGGAGCTGCAAGAAGTGAGCAATGAGGACGATGACAGTGCTGCAACTGATGGCAAAGAGACCACAAACCATGTGAGTTCTCTCAATGCATTCCTTCCTGAAAGTTGCAAATCCAGTGTAGCACTAAACCTTGTGCGTGCAGACTCTGAGAGAACTCAAGCATCAGAATCTCTGTCAAGTGATGAAGAGGTGGACTTGGAGCTCCAGGAAATTACCCATTCGAGATTGCTCAAGCAGCAGAAGGAAAAACAGGAGATGATTGAGGCTCTGTTTAAACATATGCTGTTATATTTGCAGCCTTATGATTCTAAGAGGGTATTGTATGCTTTTTCTGTTCTGGAGGCAGTGCTTAAAACAAACCCTAAAGAATTTATTGAAGCTGTAGCTAGTACAAGCATGGATACCAGCTCCACAGCACATTTGAATCTTATTTACAATCTTTTAGCTCGCCATCAGGAAGCTCTTGTAGGACAGAGTTTTTATGGCAAGCTTCAGACTCAGTCCCCAACCATGTGTCCCCATTCTCTTCTAATAGAATTGCTCACTTACCTCTGTCTCAGTTTTCTGCGCTCGTATTATCCATGCTACTTGAAGGTCACGCACAGAGATGTGCTTGGCAACAGAGATGTTCAGGTAAAAAGTGTGGAAGTCCTGATTAGAATGATGACTCAGTTAGCTACCATGGCAAAGGCAGCAGAGAATAAGAACACAGACTTCATACGTAATTTGCTAGGAAGATGCAAAATTCAAGAGTTTGTTCTTCTTTCTTTGTCTGCATCTATGTATATAAGTCAGAAACGATATGAACTGCTTATGGCAGACCGAGTTAATAATGTTGCTGAAGAACTCTTTGAAGAGAGCCTAATCAATTTTGGGCATGATCAAATATGGAGCGAACACCCACTCCAGATTGAGTTGCTGAAGCTCTTGCAGGTATTGATTGTCTTGGAGCACCATCTTGGACAGACTCATGAGGAGCAGGAGAATCAGCCAGACCTCTCTAAGGAATGGCAGCAGGCTCTTAATTTCCAGCAGGCTATTGGTGCAATGCAATATGTCTATCCACACCCAATAACTTCACAGGGATTATTCGTCTCTGCTGTGGTTAGAGGTTTGCAACCAGAGTATGGCTATGGGATGCATCCCACTTGGGTAGGCTTAGTCACATGTTCCCTGCCCTATTTTGGGAAGTCTTTAGGCTGGACTGTGGCACCATTTGTTGTACAGATATGTAAAAACCTGGATGAGCTTGTGAAACAGTATGAAAATGAAGCTGTGAAGACATCTGCAAAAACATCAGCAAGGTAAGAGTCTGCAGTGTGGGATTTGTTATGCTGAAAAGTTCCCCTTACTAGAGAGTAGTACATAGTAACTTACTGGTTTAGTGTTGTAGCTCCCAGAGTTTGATCCTTAAACACTGCTGCACGTGCAGCCATCTGTCCCTTGAGCCCAGGTGAGGTAGAGGCAGTATTGTTGCAGCAGGGCTCACTGCTGCTGGAGGAAGAGAGGAAAGGAGACCAGCAGCAAGAATGACCAGCAGCTGTGATTCTTCCTGTCCCCTTCTGCCTGCCATCCAAGCAGAAAAGAAGTTCACAGTTTTGACAAGACTGAGAATTTTGGAGGACTAGTTGAGGAAAGACACCCTGGAGAAGAAAAATACAGTGATACTGTTCAGAACAGGCAGTAAGTGAAAAGAATAGAGAAAAATAATTGAATGTTAAAGATTTATGGTCAGTTGGGGAATAATATTTTAAAAGATCTAGTCAAGAAAGTGGTTGTCCAAGCATAGTTTGTGAATCCTTTGTTTTGATATTCCTGTCTGGTCATTCCAGTGTTCTTTTAACTGTTGAATAGAAACAGATTGCCACTGGAATTTTTAATCAAGGAAATACCACTTGGCCTGTTAATTTTTTTTTTATTTTATTTTTTTTTTGTCCTCCCGACGAAGCTTAACTTCTAAAAGAGAAAATATTACACCTGATTACCCACTAACCCTTCTGGAAGGTCTGACAACCATTGGTCACTTCTGCCTTCTAGATCACCCTAATCAAACTAAAAAGGTAAGTGCATAATACCTACCACTCACTTGACACCTCGGCACCAGTTCGTCAATGTATGTGTTCCTTTTTTATTCAGAGGTGAATATAAGAAGTGAACTAAGTAAAAGTGTAAGGAAGGGGTGCTGAACTTAATTTTTTTTATTTGAAGACAGGGAAGTTAATTTTAAGCAGATGATGTTCATGGTGATCCTGGTCATGCAAATATTAGTCCTGGGTTACTCTGTCTTTAACAGTCTTCTGTTTTCTTTTGAGTTGATAACATGCTGATGTGTTCTCTACAATTTTTATTCCTATAATATGTGTCAGAAGGTAATGTTATCCTAATAATTTCGTAGACAAATCCATTCTTTCTATGCCAAACCAGTGAACAGCAAATTCAGTAGACTCTATAATAGCAGCAGTATATTTCCAAAATAGAATGGTTGAATTATTTTTAAAGTTGTCATTACAAAAGTTGACTGAAATTCTCCTAATTATAGAATAAGAGCAGTCATTGTGTGATGCATAATATAATGTATTTTAATATTCATATTTTTGTTTTTTCTAGTCATCATGTTTAGCTGAACCTGCAAACCTGAGAAATGCCAGGAATGCGATTTTGGAAGAATTGCCTCGCATAATTAATTCCATGTCCCTTCTTTGGAGCGTTATTAAGAAGGAAGACTCTCAAAAAAGACCAACTGACTTCTTTGGAACAACTAAAGGCTCTTCTTCAGTCTACTTTAAAGCAACCAAAGTAGGATTTCTTTTAACTGCTGTGTGTCTCATCATTCTTAGCATCCCCTCCCTCACCAGTGCATTTTACATAGAGTTCATAGGAATAGTTTTGCCATTGGGCCACGTGAATGATATTGGGCCACAAAGAATTTTTGAAGAACTCTCATGAGCTACAGACTTACACAGTACCTACCTACAAAAGTAGAATTTTCCCTGTTATTTTTACCTGTCTTCACCCTTACCTGATCTGTTTAATGTTTTGCTTTTTCTGGGAGCTTCTGGTGCTAGCTGCTGTAGAGCCGACCGCCTCTGAATTGTCTGCACCTACTGCAGGCAGTAGTACATATACCGGAAGGAATAAAAATAGCAGGCTTTCTCTTCTTCTGTGGATATTGGTAAATCACAGTAGTGAAAAATATCTGTAGGAGAAGACAGAGTATAACACAAGAAGTTATTTTTTTTTCTATTTTGCAATATGTTTTCCAACAAATGTGCCTTGCATCTGTAAGAAGGATACACTAACTCATAAATAATCAAAACTAGTCTGACTGCCAAGTACATAAACAGATTCTTTTGTTGTTGTGTGTTTTCTGAACATCTTGGGAAAAGGAAGAATGTTTCACAGACTATGAGATACCCTTTGCCTTACAAAGGGTAGCATTGACAGTTATTTTTTTCCCATCTGTAGACATTAAGAACTAAAATACTGGACTTCTTGAATCCATTGACAGCACAACTTGGAATCCAGCTGGTGGCAGCAATTGCAGCAGTATGGAATAACAAGAAACCTCATAGGAATCAAAGTAAAATCAAGGTAAAACTGAAGAAAGGCACCCTTAGTTTTCCAGTGTAAAGGCAAATGTTACATTTATATCATCAGTTTTAAACTCTGGGCTTGTTTATAGATACTTTGGGGTTTTTTTATATGTGACAATGGCAAGCCACTGAAAAATCTGAAATGCTCTTATTTGTACATAATTCCACAAAGCATCATGATTACAATTAAACCTAAACAAGTAATCAAATAAAAAGGACAGTCTGGCAGTTTAAGTCTGATAGTAATAGCCTTTTTTTTTTTTATTCAATACTGGATTGTAATTTTAGGATTGCAATTTCCCAGTTATATTTTCAAGACCTTGAATCAGCTCCATTTTCAGAGAAAGGTTAGAGTTGTAGTATTCTCTGGAACTAAGCATTTTTTCTGAGTAGAATACCTCATTCTTTTCTGCTTTCATTTGAGCATAATGAAGTTGTTTTCTTGAAGGTGTTGGGAGAAGATCTGTATATGGCAAATTGCTGCATGCTTGATTTAACTTGTCTAATTCATGTTTTGTATAAGTATTGATATTTGAGTAATCACACAAAAAGCTGTTTTTTCAACTTCATGTTTTGTCTGGTACAGTGATCTGAGGGGTACGTCTCTTGTTTTGTCAGATTCTTCCAGTGGCTAGTGCATCTCAGCTTATTCTTGTGGACTTACTATGTGCACTTAACACATTGAGAATTGACACTATATTACACCTGGTCAAAGAGGTAGTCAAGAAACCACCACAAATCAAGGGTGAAGAGGTAATCATGAAGATAATTCAATTTTCTTAATATATTCTATGCTGGATCTATTCCAATGTGTCTTCTAAATACTGTTAGAAGGAAAGTTTGGGGTTTGGGGGTTTTTTTAGTGCATGATTTTCTTTTGCTTCTGAATAAGTTAAATTTTCCAGAATGTGAGTTTCTGCAGTTTGATTCATCAATGTAAGTAGGTTCTTCAGAATATTTTGCTAGAGAAGTTGCTGGTAAGAAAAAGGTGTGGGGTCCTCCAGTACCAAAGATGCTGAAAATTTTCATAAAGCTGCTGTATATTTACTCGGTGACACATTTCTATCTTTCTACCCTTATCTGAGCAGTTAGAAATACTTCACATTGAGTCTGCTATCTTCCAATTGGCTTTCAAGGAAACCAGTGCTGCTACTATATATGTCATTGTAGGAGCTCCTACAGCTGTGAATAAACTGTAGCAGATATTCCAAACTAATGTGACTGCTTCTGAACTAGGGTTCTCTATTAAACCTCTGAATTCCCTTGTACTGCTGTATAGATGGTTTTAATAATTTTATGATAGTTGATCACCTGTTGGAGTACAAGTGGCTTCTAAGAAGGTTGTGTTAACCATTGAACACAAGTATTCAAGACCTTGGACCTTCTTTTTTTTTTTCCTGATGGCAAATAATTGCAGTTTGCTTTTATTTTTCAGAAATCTTCACTTGTAGATATTCCAGTGCTGCAATTCAGTTATGCATTCATTCAAAGGTAATTCAGTCCTTATAAAAGAGGATTTTCTGTTTGACTCTAGTTAGCATAACAGCCAGCCTCACTGTTTTTGGTTTACTTTGATCTTCATGTCACAATATCACAGAAGAACTTTATGCAGGACATGGTTATTACCACTTCATTGTTAAGTAACAGACAGACACAAAATAACTGGGCTATGACATTATCCTTTATGTAGGACATGGTTATTACCACTTCATTGTCAAGTAACAGACACAAAATAACTGGGCTATGACATTATGTTCCGTTGATCTATTGATTATGCCAGTCTGGAAGCTTCATTTTGTACTAATAGAGCAAGATACTTCAGGCATTTCATTAGCAAGTGTCTTGGTTTAGGCAGTTGTTCTATCACTCAATGACCCCTCCCCACCCCTGGGCAGGGGATTTGCGAAAAGGAAAGGAGACTTGTAGGTTGAAATGAAAACAGATTCAATGAAATAATAATAAGAACTCATATTAATACTAATATAAAATGCATAAAGTTGTGCTCAGCCGATGAAAACGCGATGGTCACAACAAGCAGGAGAGTAGGCCTCAGGAGCAGAAAGATGAGCAATACCCTCCAGTGATTATGGCCATTGAGGAAGAGGGTTGTCCCTAGCAAACTTTACAGTTTATAGTAAGGGTGACATTTATGGTATGGAACACTTCTGTTGGCCAGCTTGGGCCAGCTGCCCTGGCTTTCACTTTCCTAGCCTTAGCTCCTGGCTAACTGTAGACTGCTAAAGACCTTGATCACTGTGGAAACCCACATACCATGACTGGCCACAAACTAAAACAAAGTGTCTTGTCAACTTTGTTCTCAACAAATTGGGTGCTGCAGTCTTAAAATGCAGCTTTTCTGACTGAGAATTAATTCTGTGATTCTGTCCCAGCGAAACCAGGACAGGAAGATGCTTGTATAATTTCTTATGATCTTTCTCCTTATCTGCTCTGTGTTGCCAGAGGAATGGATAGAGAAATTCTAAATTCAGTAAAACTGCTATGGCTGCAGTCTGTGCTGGACAGGTAGTGGGTCAGGCAGTTGATTGGAAATATTTCTCTAATCAAAACTCTTCTTCACATACTTGGCTTTTCTCATATGGAAGCCTTGAGATATATCAGACTATAAAATGTACTGTATACAATAAGCTATGGAGATAAAGTAAGCTGGCATGCAGTGGTTAGCTAAGCTTTATTCCTTTTCCTCTGCCTGAAGACCCAGCCCTGTTACAGTGCTGGCTGGCATACTGCATGTGCTGCTAGCATTTACTGATGTGTGCATATTGCCTGTGCTGATGGATATTTTATACTAATTGTATCAGTTAGGAAGGGGCAGGATGTAAAGGACTGATCCTGATGGAAGCTTTTAGGCCACCAAGTTACTCATGTACATTGTTTTTTGTTTTTCTCTTAACTCTAACTTCAGACTTGGATGTGTTTTGGGTTTTTTGTTTGTCTTTTTTGTCAGACTGCCTGTCTCAGCCTTGCAGGAGAACTTCCAGTCCTTATTAGGACTTCTCAAAGAGTCTGTGCAGTTGAACTTGGCTCCTCCTGGACACTTTCTTCTTCTCAGGTACTGCATAAGAGAGAAGAAGGCTTATAGATGCATTGAGCAGACCTGTCCAATCACTAACTCAGAGTGAATTGATTTTCCCACAGTATTCTGAATGACTTTGTGACTAGGACACCTACTCTAGAAAACAAAAAAGACCAAAAAGACTTGCAGGTACAGTGTATACATGTATACCTTTTAGTTCATATATCTGGCACTGTACATCTAAGTAAAAGTGGAGATGGCCTGATCTGTACTTTGTGTCCGAATTCACCTGTGCTTTTAAAATGTGTGAATGTCCATCTACAGGTTTTGGCTTAGGCTTGGTAAATATGAGAGAGTCAAATACAAAAGACATGATGCACAGAATGTCTCTTAACAAAATTTTGTCAAAAATGCATGAAATCGCAGTGGTAACTATGGACTTTTCAAAGCTGTTTTCCCTGGGTAATTTTATGATTTTTCTCAGAATTTAAATCATAACACAAGTGTGGTGTCAGAAGTTCATGTCACGTGTAAGTACTGACATCTCAAAACTATCTAGGAAAATTAGTAGCGTAATTATCCTTGAAGCTCGTAGCTATGTTCGGCAATGTGCATGACTGTCAGTTCACCTTTTATTTAAAGCAGGGGTGGAGTAGGGCAGTATGCTGATTGCGATTTCACCAGAACAGTTTAAGCACTACCTATGTGGGTGCAGTTTTGGCTTTGGGCCAACATAATGCTATGTATGAGGTGAGACAGTGTTATGGTTATAGTACTTTTGTGTGCCAACAGATAAATTAAGTCTCCACTTCTGCTTCAGAGACTTGCCAGCAAAATGATGATGATGGTAAAAAAACCAGTTTTGCCATCTTACCATCTTATAACCTCTTCACAAATGACCTCTGCTTTGCTTTGGGTACTTGGGATTTGGTTTCATTAAAGTGACCATCTTTTCATTTCACTGGGAATTAAATACACTGAAGGGTGACTATGCACAGTTTGATGCTATGTCTTGCCTACCCCTGATAGAAAGACCTAAATGTGAACAGATGGTTCGCCATAAAATAAAACTCTGCCTCATTTAATGCTTTGCCTCTCTTAATGTTCTCCAAATATAAAAAGAATAGAAAGGAACAATGTTCAAAACAATAAAGGCATTGGTATGCCATTTCTGAGGGGCTGAACAACTCAGATCATGTCTTCGACAGATGACAGCTAATGTGTATGGTGTGGGAGGACTGATGCCAAATTGATACTACGTTAATGGTAATGGATTGCATGGAAAATTCTGACTAAAACCTCCTGAGCTAACTTAAACTTCTTCCTGCTTCTTCTCATTTTCTTGCCTATTCTTATTTGAAGTGAGCATTTAGTTAGTTATCTTGAGAGCACAGATAGTTAAATCAGAGAAGTATTTATGTTTCTAAGAGATAAAAGTGCCTACTTCTGATCCTCCTGACACGTTCCATATAAAAAAGGTCTTTGCTGGATTGGCCAAGTGATAATGGCTGTCATCTCATGCCACACTGTCTGGTTATGTTATAGGAGGTGACACAAAAAATCTTGGAGGCTGTAGGGACTGTTGCTGGATCTTCTCTGGAACAGACTAGCTGGCTGAGCCGAAACTTAGAAGTGAAAGCTCAGCCTCAGATTTTACCAGATGACTTCAACATTGAAGATGTGAATGGTAATGTGGTTTTGTCTGACTTTCTGCTGCTTTCTCTCTTCTATTTAAGTCAGTGAAGAACACAAGGTGTTTGATAGTATGTAGTTTGCATGAGGTGGGAGTAATACAGACAAAAAAGTAAAACCAAAAATATGCATTATACTCCAATAATAATGTCAGCCTAAGTGGGTTTAGCAAATATGTGCAGATTGTGTATAACACAGAGGAAAACTTCTTGCAAGTGCATGCAGTACCTGGGACAGAACAGCATGGGGCACGAGGTATGTCATTGTGGCAACCTGCCCAGAAGAATTTTACTGTAATACCAATATGCAAATAGCAGTTATGTTTGGGAAGAAAATTAGGAAACAGCAAAATTTAAATGTCTGAAGGGAAAACTAAATTATTTTGCCTTTTTTAGATACATCAATGGCACCATCTTCAATGGTTTCTGCCTCTGCCCCTTCAATATACAGTGTCCAAGCTCTTTCTCTCCTTGCAGAAGTAAGTAGGAACCAGTTTAGTAGTTGTTGCTCTCATCTGTGGGGTGGTTGTTTATTGATATTATTGAGCAGAGGAATACATTAGGTTTTCCTGGTAGATTAAATGGGAGCTTAAATCTTCAGAGAGGCATCCCATGTGCATGCACATTCTAGCCTGAAATATGGCATTCTTTCCCCTTTTGGCAGAAATACCAACTAGAGGTTTAAAGAGACATTCTTTTCATTTTTAAGGTTCTTGCTTCTCTTTTGGACATGGTTTACCGGAGCGACGAGAAGGAGAAAGCTGTGCCATTGATTTCACGTTTGCTTTATTATGTATTTCCTTATCTACGCAACCACAGGTGACTTCTCTCTCTGCACATGTGATTTTTTTTTTTTTAAGTCTGATTTTTTTGATCATACTGTAAGGCTTTTGCTTTTTCTTCTGTTTGTCCTCTCACCTGTTTCCAGTCTAATAAGGTATGAGCTGTATTTCCCCCAGGAACTGAAACCTTTTGTTGCCTGAGCTTTGTGACAGCTGTTTCTGTTAGCTGTAGGTGTTCCTCCACCTGGGTTTTTGGCCTTACCTTAAAAGCTCCCCTTTCTGTGTATGTTAGGTACTGGAGAGAGGCTGTGGGATGGGGCAGTGGAGCACTGGGCAAGTCATAGGACCTATCATGAAGTAGGAAGAGTACAATATCTCCCTATACTCTGCCTAGTTTTTCAGCCAAAAGCATATATGTGATAGAGATGGATGATATCCTCTGTAAGCTGAACAGTATAACCCTTTTCCCACAGGGACAGAAGGAGGGCAAGGAAAACATTTCCTTGCTGGTGGGTTTCCTTTCCATCTTCCAGGGCCTTATCAGTTGGTCCTGGTTCCTCAGCCTTCCTCATGTATTTCTCCCTGCCTTTCTCCCAGTGCTATTCACAGATGTCTTAGAAAGCAAATCCTCCTTTTTCTAGCAGCTCCCTGCCAAGTGGCAGGAAGCAACCCTCCCTGTCTCTTCCCTGCTTGCTGCCAGTTGCATTTTTCTGAGTTACAGCTGCTCCTGCTATAGCAGATATCAAGCTTCCCTTCCTGCTGGTTGCTGCCTTTTAGCTACTACATTTTTCTAAGCAGACTAATCTGTACTGAGATGTGGGAGAGCATCAGCCATAGCTTGCGGGTGGAGGGGAGGGTGGGGGTTGTCTCAAGCGTTACTTATGTCACAGTCAAAACCACTAAAGAGCAAAAACTGTATAGAGGGCCGGAGAAGACATAACCAGGCGTGCCTAAAAGGGATGATGAGTTGAGCGTCACTGGGAAGTGAGCATTAAAGCCACCACCACGCCTCAGGGTACAGCAGGGTTTGAAGACATTTCCATGCTCCCTCTCAAGGGGAATGGACTAAAAATGATGCAGAGAAATTTTCAGAAGCTATTCTTTTCTATTCATTATATGTGGGTATTTTCCATTGTATCTATTACTATGTTTTCTGCCTACTTCACCCCTAACCAAGTCAGTCAGATTCTTGATGTATGGAGTGTATGTCACTCTTGTTGCCCAGGTCTTATACCACCATGCACATGCATACAGTGCCCTCACTGTTTGCAGCAGATATGGAAAATCCTGTATATAGCCACCACTGAAACTCTTCCTGGGAATGCTGGCATCATGCTGCCATGCTTGGCCTGCTGCGAGCCAGTGGCTGCAAGCCAAACTCTCGTTCCATCTCTGCCCCATGTGTGGAAACAGCACAGTTAAAATTGACGTGGACACCACTGCTGTCAAGACGTCCTTGTGAACTGCTGCAGGGATAAATGACAACTTCTGCAGTGCAAATGGAAATCTGAACACTAGGAGTCAGCCTGCTTTTTTTTCTTGCTAAGAAGCTACTACCATGCCCATTGGTCTGAGACTGATGGTTCAAAAGACATGGGCATCAGAGTCCTAATGAAGTTGCTGAGGTGCCTAGAGATGACCCTTGATGGTTCTCCAGTGTTGGCCTGTCAAGGCCAGCAGTCCTTGTGATCTGTGCAGCCATAACCGTAACAAGATGTCACTGGTTAAGAATGTGGAGCCTCCATCTAGCCCATTGATGGGCTTTGTGATTATCATGTCACTCATACATGCTACTCAGCAGTTGGACTATAACTTGCAAGACTATCTTTATGCCACTGTCCTCCCCAAATCGGCAGAAGTTTGGCTGCATGGCTCCACAAAAAGGCGGTAGCCTCCTCTGCCCAACCTTGAAAACACAGGGGCTGCTGAAGTCTTCTGTGAAGGTGTGCTGCCAGCTCACAACAGAAGACCTTGACAGCATCCCTTCTCAGCCAAAAATCATGTTCCTGGCAGTCTGAGCAACCACCTCCCCAACCTGAAACCTTTATCCAACCATGGGCAAAGCAGTTACCGTAGCAAGGATTTGTAGCAGGGTGCTGTTTGGCATCTGTGTCCTCAGTGAAACTGAGGTGCCAGGGGACAAGCATTAGTTCATCCCTTTGCCTTGAGCCCAACACTCCTTCCCTACTGTGCCTTGCAGAGTATGGTGTCCAAATTTGGAGTGAGACGGTGCATAGGGCAGCAAAAGGAGAAAAAAGCTTGTGTGTGAGATTTTTATACAGGTTATGATGGCATGAGAACTGACACAAAAGTGTTATATGGGTAACAGATGAAGCCTGCTGTGGTATCTTCTAAAGGGGTCTGCTGACAAGGATGCAAAGCTTACTGGAAACTTTTTTTTGGGGGGGAAGCTTTGAACCACACCTGTAGTGGAGACAGGCAGTACTGTGCTGTGATGTGTCTAATCTGAAAATATTTCCCCAAACCAGGTACATTGGAAATATGAGGAGCTTCTGCACAAACTGCTTTGATTTGCTGATCTCCTGCTGCTTCAAGTTATGAGCTAATGTAGACATAGCCTATGACTGAGAGAATTTGGTTAGAAGTTCTGGGGAACCCTGGAATTTATTTTTTGGTAACATAAACTTAACTTTAAAATATATATATATTTATCATTACTATTCTGTTTTCCCAGTGCCTACAACATTCCTAGTTTTCGTGCTGGTGCTCAGTTGCTCAGCTCATTGAGTGGATACGCTTATACCAAGCGAGCCTGGAAAAAAGAAGTTCTCGAGTTGTATATGGATCCAGCTTTTTTCCAGATGGACACTTCATGCACTCAGTAAGACCTGAGATTGAAGCACTCCAAGATTCTATTCTGAATTTGCAAAGAAAGGCTTTAAAGGAGAGTGGCTAATATTGGAAAGAAAATTCTGCTTAGTACTTTCTTACAGAATGTAATGTTTACACACTAATAATGTGAAAAATGGGTCTCAACCACTAATTCTACTAAATGCATTATAAGCACTTAATTTTTCATTATAGTGCATAAGAATAAACTTGTCTTAGGCTGATACTACCCTTAGTGTTTAGGGAACTGCATGCAGTAGAGCTGGATGACCTAGAATGCAGTATGTGTTAAACAGATAAGAGTCTGCATACTGAATATAATTTGGAAACTGTTTCCTTGTATGAAATGTTTGACCAAAATATTTTCTGAGGTGAATCTCTACCAAAGCTTTCTCTGGTTATCTAATTCATTCTCTATCTTATTCAGTTGGAGATCCATTATTGATCATCTTCTAACACATGAGAAAACTATGTTTAAAGATTTGATGAGTAAGTATCAGCTCCTGATAACTTATTTCTACATTAATTTGATGAATTTGAAATCTCTGCATTTGAGCTATGGGGTGCATTTTTAATATAGTAATGTATCAACAAAGTGCAGACAATGCTGCATCTGCATAATTGACTATATTATCAACTTTATTCACAGCCAAAAGCTGTACTAAGTTAATTCTGTATTTTGACCATGTCTAAAACACACCATAAGTATTTTTGTTCTAGAAGTGCTAATGTTGGACATTCACATTTTGCCACAATTTTAAGTTTTTGAAGTGTGACATTTTGCAGCTGTCCCCTGTTAGAAAGCAAGGAGACTTTGGCTGACTTTGCAAGTGTCTGTATACTGGCATCAAGCCGTGGGAGTATAGTGCACCAGTACAGGTTCCAGTATAAGCTGGGAAATGACCTATTAGAGAGCAGTGTAAGGGAAA
>NW_010326396.1:0-27699 GCF_000700745.2 Antrostomus carolinensis
ATATAAGTAAGCTCCTTAACTGTAGGAATTAGTAAGGAAGTAGATTAGTCCTAAGATTACATCAATACCAGAACTGTCTATCCTACTGCAGGTTCAGAGCCATGGGAAACATTAAGAGTAGTCAGTATGAATCAGCCTGCAATTTAAATTTAAGGGAGTGGTAATAAACAGTGTTTTGGCACAGAACCTTAGTGGATTACTGGCCTCAGACTCAAAGGACTGTGCTTTTGCCTCGCTATTTCTGTTCCTTGTAATGAACATGTGTCCTCAGGTGTTGCTACCATTGTCCTCATCTCTTGCACTACAGTTTTTTTTCTCTTATTACTGTTGGTGATGTTTGGGGGGAATTACTTAGTTATAGTGTGTGGTGGGTTGACCTTGGCCAGCAGTTAAGCCCCCCACTCACTTGCTTGTTAACCCCCCACAACAGGATGGGGGAGAGAATTGGACAGGCAAAATTGAGGTAAAAAAAAATCCAAAAAACCCTAGTGGGTCAAAATAATGACAATTTAATAAGTGAAAGAAAAAGAAAAAAAAGTAACAAGTAGTGCAAAAGAAATCACTCACCACCAGCAGACTGATGCCCAGCCAGTCCCCAAGCAACAGCTGCTTTGGAGACACCCACCCCCAGTTTTATTGCTGAGCATGACTCTCTATCCCTGGAGCTGTTCAAAAAATGTGTAGATGTAGCACTTGGGGGTATGGTTTAGTGGGCATGGTGGTGAAGAGCTGACAGTTGGAATGGATGATCTTAGAGGTCTTGTCCAACCTTAATGATTCTGTGAATATCCCTTTGGTCAAATGGGGTCAGCTGTCCCGGCTCTGCCCTCTCCCAGCCTCTCTGAGGGGCAGAGTAAGAAACAGAGAAGGCCTCAGTGCTGTGCAAGCACTGTTCACCAGTAACCGAATCACTGTTTTGGTCACAAATCTAAACCACAGCACCAACATATGAGCTTCTATAAAGAAAATTAACTCCATCCCAACCAGACCCAGACCATGACATCATGTAAATTTTCAAGTCACTCACAGTCAATAAATGAATGGAAAAAAAAATTACACCCCATATTGTGTTAGTATCACCTACTCTTATGGTATCTACGTCATACAAGACTTTAAGAATTCACTGTAGGAGTGTTTCTGGCATTTGTTTGTAGATGTGCATTTTGCTCTGGATGCTGGAAGATATCAGCATTGTCACTGAAATACAAACTCGCGTTCCCTCAGCAACAACAGCAAACAATATTCTCTTATTGGATTCCATGAATGGAACAATTTTGCTTGATTTATGAATAGACTTTTCAGCAAAACTGAAATCAATTATTGTAAATCTTCATGCTGAGATCTATAAAATATTGGCAGAAGTATGAATTTTTATGTTAGTTTCTCTTCATGATCATGTTGCTGACTCCAGCTGTGAAATATTTTCCAAAGAATTTTAGGAGGTTGCTTAGTTCTCAGAGGGTGTATGCTAGCTGGTTTGGGTGAATTCTTAGATTAGGTAGGTGGTTTCACTGCTAATGAGGTAGGAACATATTTCAAGTAGGCATGTGGTTTATCTCTCCTGATTAATCACTTATTCAGTTGCTGTAATGTATTTACAGAGAAGGGGACTGGGGGCAGTTAACTGACACAGGACTGTCTTTGTGGTTTGGGTCTGATCTTTAAATCTTCATGTACCCAGTATTGGTGCTGACTCAAACTGGAGGAAAAAAAAAACAAGCAAGGGATTTACAACTGAGCCATCTTTCTCTGGCCTTTTTTTCAAAGCCCTTTGGGCAAAATGCTGTTGCTTTTCTCTCCTAAACACTTCTGAGTTACCCTGCTGGGATCATTGGGAATGTTTTACTTTTTTTGTTTGGTTTTAAGGAAAAAGGCTGTACAGTAACTCAAAGTATTTTAAATTTTAAATATTATAGAAAAAAGCAAAACTGCCTTATTTTATGACACATTATTTGAGCAAAACAGAATTTGGCAGGATCATATTGAACTAAAAAGTTTGGAAGCATTGCAAGATGGCTTAAGCTCTAGACAAGACTTCAGGTTTCATATGGCTTCCAGCATTCTGACACTGAGTAATGTAGATAGTGGTAGGAAAGTATTTGATGCAGCCTTCAGAGACCTTGTATTGGGTACTGTGTGCATAAGACCCTTCATTGTACTTCCTTGGTGGAGGGTAGGAAAATAGAGATGTCTTAATCAGACTCAGTGTTCCAATGATCTACTACTACTGGTGGCAGATCATTGGAACAGGTTGCCCAGAGAGGTAGTGGAGGCCCCGTCCCTGGAGATATTCAAGGTCAGGCTTGATGGGTCTCTGAGCATCCTGCTCTAGTAAAGATGTCCCTGCTTACTGCAGGGGGGTTGGGCTAGATGACCTTTGAAGGTCCCTTCTGACCCAATACATTCTGTGATTCAAGGCAGGAGCAGAGAGTCTCTGAGGAAGAAACTTGTTTTCTTGTTGAGCTGTAGACTTTGGATGTTTCAGGAAATGCCTTTTTGAGTCAGGCATCTGTGGAAGAGAAGGGAATAGAAAGTTTCATATATACTGGCTGCATATATGGCAACAATTATAGTTTCTATTTGAGATATTACCTATTTGCCTGCAGGACTGTAGGGCAGAGTAAGTCAAGGAAGTGTAAGTAGGTGTTTTTCAAACCAGAGGATTCTTTTTTCATCCACTTAGAGGCCCTAAATATCTAAATAGTATGGTTGAAATAACTGAGAATGCAGTAGTTCATCGCAAAAGAAGAAAAGAGGGAGCTCACCTGTCTTAGGGAACAGGGAACTGGATGGGTCTACAAAGAACAATCCCAGAAGTAAAAAAGTAAAATGGAGCCCTTGCTGTTGGGAAAGCCCTGTGATGGGTTAGCTAGAATATGAAGAGTGCTGACTTGATTCCTCCTGTCCTTGATACCTAATTGAGCTTAGGCCTTTGCAAAGATCTTTAAGATCACAGAATCACAGAATGTGAGGGATTGGAAGGGACCTCAAAAGATCATCTAGTCCAGTCCCCCTGCCAGAGCAGGAACCTAAATGAGATCACATAGAAGGGCGTCCAGGTGGGCCTTGAATGTCTCCAGACAAGGAGACTCCACAACCTCCCTGGGCAGCCTGTTCCAGTGCTCTGTCACCCTCACCGTAAAGAAGTTTCTTCTCAAGTTTAAGCGGAACCTCCTGTGTTCCAGCTCACACCCACTGCCCCTTGTCCTACCATTGGACATCACTGAGAAGAGTCTGGCTCCATCCTCCTGACATTCGCCCTTAACATATTTATAAACATTAATGAGGTCTCCCCTCAGTCTCCTCTTTTCCAAGCTAAAGAGCCCCAGCTCCCTCAGCCTTTCCTCATAAGGGAGATGCTCCACTCCCTTAATCATCTTGGTGGCTCTGTGCTGGACTCTCTCAAGCAGTTCCCTGTCCTTCTTGAACTGTGGGGCTCAGAACTGGACACAATATTCCAGATGTGGCCTCACCAAGATATCATGTCTCCTTTAATTAATCTGTTTTTCCATCTAGTAATTTCAGCATAGGCAATATATGCTTTAGGATGTTGTGATAAGTACTGAGGCAATCAGAAGAAATTATCCTCTTTGAGGTATTTGGCAATGTCTGGCAGATGTTCTTATCTTTCCATTAACTCAAGAGATTATGAACCTATTTTTAAGAATCCTTACCCAGCCACAAATTGTATCAGACTGTCGGCAAAAATAGGACAGTAAAGGAAATCTACAATTTCAATGGTTATGTGTGCAGGAGAGAGAAAGTCCACCCTTACAGATTTCCTACCCTATTTCACAGTTGCACAGCTGAAGGATTCAGCTTTATTGCAGAAAAGTTTAATGCAGTATTAGTAGATATTGTATCCTGCTGCCAAGAGACACTGCTGTCTCAGCCTTCCATCACCTCCATCATTGGACATTACCAAAGGAATACAATAGGTCGTCTTTCTGCTGAAGCTGATTCCTTGCATGTCTTAAGTTCTCAAGCAGTGCCAGTTTCTTCTTGCAGTTGGGATTTTATTTCAAAAACCTGCTGTAAACATCTTGGTTAGTCTAATAGTCGTACGTATGTGGGAATGTTTGAATTGGCTTTACAATATGTAATAATGAGAAACATTATTTTGGGTATTTTTTCCTCTGTATCTGCACCAAATATGATTTGTGATATAGGTAATAATTTGCAAGAACTGCCAGGGCTATTGTATTCTGTGTTGTTCTGGCTCCTTACTTACACACGCTGAATTCTTAGCTAATCAGAACGACTCGGTGAAGGCCATGAAAGCTGGTGGTTTCCATGTTCCTCGGTACAGTGCCAAACCTATTTCTCTTTTTTGCTTACCACAGTTGTTAGAAGCTAGTGTGTTGGAGCTGTTCACAACTGTAGGCTTTCAAATAACAACTGTTGTTCCTGTACACAGGGAGAAATAGAGGCTCCCTATGGCAATCATACAGTTATTATATTGAAGAACATTGGAGTATTTTATGTATTTATTTCTTAATTAAAAACAGCTAGAAGCAGGATCAGCATTAGTCCTTGCTTCTGAAATTTTGGTATGAATTACTGAAATTATAAACAGTACATTTCAGTGTAGCCATAAACATGCAGTTAAAAAAAAAATGGATTATTTTCATTTTACAGTAACTACCCCGTAAATTTTGAAACAATAGCAAAAAAGTACGAGCAACTTCAAATGCATTGAAATGCATATTATTGAACAGCAGTCATACTGTAATTTCTATAGAGCATATCCAAGGTAGAGGAAAGGAAGGAAAAAAAAATTTCTAGGTGCATAATTGCATATTGCATTATTTTAAGTGATTGGTTCTTATCCAAGCCTACTTCGGTGTCGTTCATGGTTCTCCAGATTAGCTCGGTAACAAGGCAAATTTGCTGTGCAGTAAGACAGCATGACTTACGCTTTTGTAATGAATGTTCTCACTGACTTATGGTTCATTGTACAGGGAAAACTGGGGAGCACATATTCCTTACCACAGTATCTTTTTATTTAAAGAAACATATTTGAATTTTCTGATTCCACTGATTTTGATACAGTTGCCAGTGTAGTGGATAACTTGGCTTTTACCATAGATTTCCAGACATTGTGGAGCTATTTTTTTTATTTGTTTTGTTTGGTTTAACCTATCTTTCTACCCCTGAAAGAGTCATGCAACATGACTATGTAAACAGCATCAACAAAATTACTTTCAAAGAAGTACCAATCTCATATTTAAAAATGAAAGTCTGCCTCTTTAAGCCATGTTCCCTTTTTCTTTTAAGCATAGGTTATAAAAGAACCTATTAAAACAATGCAGCTTAGGTTGGAAAAGGAGTGAAATGCTCAGTTTACAGTTGGTATCTGTCATCCAGCTTCTGCTGCCATCCCAAGGGTCACAGAAGGAATGTAGTCTTGCAATCTTTTAATTCCCAGTTCTGAATGTCATGTTACTACTATTGCTAGATACTTGTGGGATCTAGTCCTAAAAATTTCTATCCATCTTTTTACATGTTGCTAAAATGTCCATGATGCATCTGTAAGAAAGGAGTTAGGTATATAGACCACCTCATCCTTCATTTATGTTTGAATAGAATTTCATGGGACCAAGAAATAATTACCAGCCTAAGTACCATGTCCCAGAAAAGTCCCCAGAACTCAGTGGAAATAATAAAATTGCAGATGTGCAGAAGAAATGCAAATGAATTAAAAAAAATTAATTTTTAAATGTATATTGAGTGCTTAGTTTGAGTAAGCACTTAAAAATTAGTTAAATGTCTTATTGCTTTTAGTGTGTGTAGAAGGTAGCATTAAAGAGGAGGTCCTTTCCCTCTTACCTTTTCCCCCTATAGTTTTATGAGCTGATATCATAAATATAATTTAACAGTGAAAATCAGCAAGTCATTTGAAAAAGTGCAATTACTTTGAACGTGTGGTATTTCTATTTCAGCTCTTTCAAAAAGACCATCTTGAAAGAATCTATTGTTTTCATCCTTTTTCTGCTGTGTTGCTTTTAAACTCCTTAGCTAGAAAAATTAAAATCATGTAGTCTTGGTTTTACTGATGGTGAGTCTCTCTGAGAGTTAGGACACAGCCTAAATGGTATCTATCAATCCAAGAATCCATGTTGTCACAAGATAAAAACAAAACAAAACAAAAAACCCAAGCCATTTCTGCTGTCCACCTTTCTTGTTAAAATAAAAAAAGGCAGTGGGGTCATTGGAGCCCTCCTCACAGGGACCGCCCCTGCAGCCAGCACCTGGGCAGCTGCACCTGGTACATGGGGAGAGGGTGGTTTGTTTGGATTTATAGGGTTGGGTTTTTTTTCCATTAAAGTTAGGTAAAGTTTTTAGATGCTCTTAGAAAGGCAATTTAAAAAAAAAAAATAAGGGTCAACCTGCAGATACTTCTTTTTTGTTTTTTTTTTTTTTTTCCCCCAGTGCTGTGGAGTACGGGAACCCATGAATTATTTATGTCTGAATTCCTCATATGTTCCCATAAGGCTGGTAGTATTTTTCCTGTTCATCTATCTATGATCATCTAAGATTTTAATTTGATTCTCTCAGGAGCATGTATATGCTCTGACTTACAGAATCTCATTTGTGTATCTGTGACACTGATAGGAAATACAGTTGCTGTTGTGGAAATTAAATGCAGCAGATTTACTTTGTGTTGTAGTTACTCAGCTATGGTGTACTCTGTTAAGCCGCTTAATTTTTATTTTTCTCCTCGTGCTTGCTCTAATTTGCCTTTTGTTTTTAGTGCTAATCTCCCAGGAGTGATGGGTTAAAAGGCCATCTTATTTTAAGAGGAAAAATGAAAAGAATTGGAGTAGCTTTTCTAGAGAAGAGAAGCCAGAGCAGAAGGAAAGGTACAGTGGTCATCACCATGTGGGATAATGCTCTTTTGAAGAGGAGTGGTGGAATAATTAGGTTTTTTGTGTCTGTGCTGGAAACATTAAGCTTAAATGTATTCTGTTAACTACTAAAGCAACTTTTCTGCTGGTATAGGTGGTGGAGCCCTGAACAGAGGTGATGGCCGTGGAAAGCTGCAGTGAGGGAAGCTGTGAAGGACTGATTATGTATATTAAATATCCAGAATGGTTAGGAAAAAGTCTGCCTTGTCTAGAGATTTGGTAGTGGTCTAGGGGCTTGGAGGTCCATTTCAGCTTTATTTTCTGTAATTCTACAGTACTGACAGTTTTAAGTCCCATTAAAACCTAAGAATGTGTCATTTCTTCTATTGGAGACTAAGTTAAATTAAAAGGTGTACGTACTCTGAGCAGGTGGACTAGTGCAAATGCAAGCCTTTGTTATGTTGGTGTTTGCTATCGAAACACTATTACTGATTCATATATGATTTTTTTTTTTACATGTAACTACCTTTGGTACAGTGGCTTCTCTGTTGCTTTTGAAAACTCATTCTTTGTTTCATTTCTATATGCTATTCCTCATATGAATTTCTGTAATGAAAAATTGTTAAAATACAGAATGTTAGCGGCTCAGATGGACAACATCATGCTGTAGATTCAATGATACTAGCTTACTAAGTGCACTTGGCTGCAGTATTTCCCCCTCAAACAACTGTAGTAATAAACTGAACTAATGAGACAGATGTTAGAAATTATGTTCTCTGTCCAGAGGAAATGTTTTAATAGGTGCACAAAACATTACTTTTAATGTCAGGGACATTTCTTGTGATGTCTCTGTTTCTAGATGAAGAGGACATACAGCATGCCTTATTTATCTTTTCTTTTTCCTCTTCCTGGGGTTAAAAACCTCCCAAATACTGGAAACATGCAGTGACTGTAGGATGTTAGCTACTGTTCTGTCCAGATTTTGAGCCTATTTGAAGCAAGTACAGTTTATTGCAGCAGTTGGCTGTATAATCAGTTTTTCTTTTTTTTTTTTTTTTCCCCATGTAAACTGATACTTGCAAAATTGTAGATGAGTAAAGCAGTTTTTGAAGTGTTCTTTGGTAGAAACAAAGTGTTTACAAAAAGTTATGACCTAACAATTAAAATTTTATAGAAGTTGAATACAGTCCCAAAACAAGTTCAGGATATCAGCAGGCAGTTGCCTGTATCATGAGGGTCTAATTGTTTTGAACACACAGAAATTGGTGTCATCTTATCAGTAGCATCTTTTAGGTGACAGAGCCAGGTCCCCCATTGACCATGCGGCCTTGCGTCCCTTTCAAATATACTTTTAAATATTTTGGAGTGTTTGTCTAGGGCAAGTGTTTTGTGTAGCAGATACATTTTTTCCAGCAGTTCAGGCAGGCTCATTTTCCTCCATCTCCCTGAAAACCTGAGAGCAACAGAAACCCACCATGCTCAGTAGACCTCATTTGGATTTGCTTTCAGGGAGTCTCAGAGGCCAAAACCAATCTTTGAGTCAGGGAATTTCACTTCAATGAATATATTGCGAATTATCATAAGCTTTAAATTACTGGTTTTGTTACTGAGAAATAAATAAGACAGCCAATTAAATGAATATGCAGAGACGACACCTTGATCCATCCAGGTGTCCCATCTCCTCACTGTGTGTTAGACTTGGTCCCTTGGGCGAGGTGATGGGTGAGTTCCTCCAACGCAGGTCAGCCCTGCAGCAACCCCACCCCCAAACATCCACCCTTACCAAAACCCTGCCAATTCTACCTGATACGGAGGGATGCGGTACAGACCCCCTTGACTGCAGCCAGAGGGCTTCCAGGTGATTTTGTGTCTTCCCAGTCAGGCCCAGTAACCATGTGCTGTGGTAGGGAGCTGGGGATCGGGGGAGCAGGTAAGTCCTCTTAATTTGTCAGGTGAAGAGGAGAATTTAAACGGACTTCAAATTAGTTATTCACAGAGCTGGGTGCAGGACCAAGCATTTCTTGACTCCTAGTCTGGTTTAGTTTGTTTGGTTTTACATCCTCAGAGGAGTGTTTATGAAACAGCTGACTCAGCAGTCTCCTGCCGGGGTTGAGCAGCCCCAGAGGAGCAAGAGGACAAGCTAAGGAGGCAAAGGGGGCTTTGTCCGGGATTCTTCACACCTGCAGGGAAAGCGATCCCGCAGCAGGGGAGCTGCTCACAGCCAGTCTGTCTGGAACTATTTAGCAAAAGCCTTTTATTCTCAGCTCTGGTGTTTCTTCCCACCCCAGCTCAGTCTTGGGCAGGCAGTTCTTTGCCCCTCATGCTGTTGTAGTTCCAGGTGTCTCCCTGGTGTGGCACCTCTACTGGGAAGCGTGGCTCCCCGCCGCCCAGAGCGAGCGTCGGCAAGGGCAGTAGGACTGCTTCAGTGTCCTTATTCATGTTCCTGAATCCTGTGGTCTCTCTTGTTCCTGGGCATAATTTTCAGCTGGACTTTACAAGCTATGGAGTTGATAGCAGGGAGCGTTGCACTCCAGTGTTTTCGGCAAATACAGCTCTACAAAATGAACTATTCAGCTACAAAAGTAATTACTAGGCCATTTGTATTTTTTCAGGTAAATTGCAATAACAAAAAGAAAATGACTTTGCTTTCTCTTATGATAGTGCAATTAATAATTTAGTAAAAAAAGAAAAGAATTCTATTGTTTGAAAGTAAGGTAGTATAAGAAATGTGTATATGTATGTGTGCACATGTCTTTTCTGTGGTACTTTACAAGAGAGTAGTAACTTTAACTGTGTGCCACAAACTAGGTTACTTGTTACAATAGAAGCCGGTTCCTTTGTTGCACAAAATGAGAAAATATAATTCAGAAGTCCTTTTAGATTGATGCATTGGAATCGTATGGAAGTTTTAGACAGTATACTTGTACTTGTGATAGAATGAGACAGGTATTTCATCTGAGTTTTTAAAGATTAACTTCAAGTACTGTACATACCTTGCCAGAGCCAGAGACTCGGTATTTACCACTTTCAGTGATTTGCTTATAAAAGTGAGTCATATGAAAATATGTATCTTCTTCAATTAAAATTATGTATCATCTCATGCTTCAATATATAAACTAATCTAGCCTGAGATCTAAGGAGATTCCTCTTATGAGAAATAACTGACTTTTTAATGCATCATCTGTATTTTTATGTTTTTATATTATGAATGCATGCCAGTGTCCTGAGCATCAGGAACCTTTTGGAAAAGGCTGCCCAGCTGGGCTGAATGAGTGTTCTTGGGCACGACTGCAGCTTCAGAGCCAAAGCTTTGTAGAATGTCATCTCCCCTTCTTTTAGAGCCCTAATTTCCACAGCAAACTGGTGTGGGGATGCTTGCTCTGAATTAAATTTTATATTTGCTATTTGCTATTGAATTTTATATATGCCTTTATCAACTACCCTTTGCCACTCTTTTCGAACTTCTTATTTCTTCCAGAAATGTTCTATTTTATAAAAGCATGGTCTTTGAAAAGCAGAATGGGGCCAAGGCAGGAGTTTTGCTATTGATGTGAATGGTGAATGCTGTTCTCTTTTGACCCCTCTGATGGCATTCCTCCGAATATCCTCACTGCTCTTTAGGAGGCTCATCCAGCTGGCAGCCTGTGGGCCAGTTCTCTTCCACGGAATAATTCTGACCAGCTCCCACATGAACATGATCTTACCCTGACTCGCCTGCACATAACCATACAGGCTGCCTCTCTGCTCCTTTCCTTCTGGAATGTGGCACAACTTACAGGGATGCTACACGATAGCTTAGCCTTCAGAAAGAGAAATCTTTCCGCAGTCACCACTACCATTTTCATTTCTAAAAAAGAATACTAGAAATCCTTTCCATTGGTAAGATATGTAACAGGTTTCAAAAATGGCTTAACAACTGGTGTGCTGTTTTTCTCAAAAATACTCTCATAAAATGTTGTCAAAATAACCTTCTAGACTAGAAGAAAAGCAAAGTTAGTTACCTAGGCTTAAAATATAATACGTATTAAATAATTGTTCATGTTAGAAAGTCAACACTAGTTGTTTTTTATTTCTCTCATGTATCACTTGTTGGTTTTCTCTTTGCAAAGCATTTAATGATTGATTACTTTCATGATACTGTAGTTTCGTGTGGGATGCTGCCAGTGGAATACTATACAAAAATCACAGCTGTAAATGGTTTGAATCCTCTCCAAATGTACTGTGGTGAATATTTTGGAGTAAGATTGGGAGACCATTTAATAATTTTTTTTAATAATGAATTTAGAACTAGTTTTAGTTTTAATTAAATTATATATTAATTCTGTATTACAGAACAGAAGTATGTATTAATTTATTTTTCCTTAAATTATTGTCCTAATTCTTGTATGCATACAGTTTCTGATATATATCAGATTTCTAATAACAAAATAATTGTTTTTCCATAAACTGCAGAAACTATGCCTGTTCCAGACCAGCCTTCGTCTTCTGACAAGACAAGTTCCCTTAGTCCTGTGTTGAACACGTCCAATGGCGATGGCTCTGAAACTGAGACAACCTCTGCCATTCTAGCTTCAGTTAAAGAACAGGTATGCAAGTGCTGCATCTGCAGACTAGAAGATAATAATACTATTTAATTTATTTTTTTATACAAAGGTTTCATAGGTGCTATCTGAGTAATTTAGTTCAGAAATGCATATTGCAAAGAATGTTAAATATTTTTTCATGTCTTGGTATACTTCCATGTGCTGTCTTACAATAAATTTAATATAGTTTAATTGAATTGTTAATTTTATTCTCCAATTTTACTGTTTACTGTGAATGGTGGTTTCGAGAGATGTTTCTTTTTCTTGTTGCCAATCTGTGTGTGGAGTTACAGTGTATAGGCATGGCATATAATAAATACAGACAAATGAGTAGTTGTGGAGAAGATGTATCATCCCAGACTTTTTAGTTAAAGGATTTATAAGAAACCTAGGATTTTTAAAATTTAACATATATATATTTTTTATCTTTTTTGTGTAAAACTTGATGTGAGATTATTGTAGGGCAAAATCAGGTAGGGACAGAGGCTTTTTGCCTTGAATGATTAAAATCAAAAGCATTAGAATTTTTTGAAAGGAAGGTCTTTAGTGTGATTCTTTGATCTATTCTAATAAGCTAGCTTTGGACATTTTAATGTACATTTTTGTAGGCTGAGGGTCTGAGATTTTGCTTAGTGCCTCTCTGTGCATCAGGAGATGGTTAATACTCCAGTTCGTGAAAACACCTCATCTCCATCACTACCTCATTTGGTTCAACAACATCAACAGGTATCCCAAAGACAGACATTAAAACATAGCTGCTTTTAGTCAGCTTTCTCCTTTCTGAAGGTGTCTAAATTGATACTCCAATTATAAAATAGTGATCTTTCCCTGCCTAAGACATCGATTGCTTCTTTAGTAAAATTAATGTGTGAATTTGGCTTATGATATCTAATGCCATTGGAGTAATAGCTGTTGAGTCATTGGACTTTTATAAAAATTGTGACCTTGCTTTTAATTTTTTCTTTTTGGTATGCATCAGTTCTGTCTTTTGGATGTTAAAGGCTAGTCATCTTTTCTGGCTCTGAAAAGAGGAGTTCAAGAAAAAAGTTGTAATGTGGAGCTTTGTCTTCAAGATTTATGACACGTTGCTTTGTTGGAATTGGCTGTGGTTTAGATGTTTGTATGCCTATCTTCTTCCAGGACAAAAGCATTACTTGAGCATGTAACAGTGTTTCAGCCTGTGATACTGTATTATTTTGATGAAAAATAGCTGCCTTAATTTTTGATCCTCTGACGTTGAAACAATGTGCAAGGAAGTTACACAGGTAGAAAATAAGCTGCCTCTGCCTGTTAGAATGTGAAGCAAAATATTGAATAGTGTGAAGTCCTTCTCTGCTCTTGGGTTTTGTGATGTTATTGCTAGTTTTCACTTGGTCATGTATTTTGCAACTGAACCTCCCACCCCATAAATCAGTGAATTGAGTACTAGAGGAAATCGGTTCTGAATCCACTAGATGAAAAGCATTTTAAGTGGTAAAATATTAGCGAAGTTATTTCTGATTCATATGAACCACAGCAAAAAGGAACCTGTAATGAAGGAGTTTTGCATTCCCTTGTCACCAACAGCCGAGCCTGCTAAGCCAAGGTACTGCTGACTAACAAGATAATCTGAACTGTTGTGGCATAGGGTACCAAAATTTCACAGGTGTTCTGTTGAGTAAACTTCTTTCTTGATGGGTGATCTGTAGTCAAACCTGTCTTGAAGTTGGAAGGCTGTACTAAGTTCAAAAAACTTTTTTTTTTCTTTTTTTTAATCTGAATGCATTCCTCACAGGATATGGTGACCATTAAATTTGACTTAATGGCTCATTTATGCTCAGTCACACTCATTACTGGGAAAGCCTTGTAACTCCAGTATTCTTTTTTTATTTTGTAGTAAAGATCTTAAAGAAAAACAAATAAACAAATCTGCTTTTGTGCTTTTTCTAATTCCCACAATGTTGTGTGTTTTGACAGACTTTCATTATCCAGTGTTCTTTTGGAAAAACTCTAGGTAAGGCCACCATCCTGTGCTTCAGGCAGTTTAAATGCATTCCACTGATCCTGTGTTAGGGGAGTAAATGAAGTAAGTTTCTAAGTGGCTGTTCAGATGGGTAGCTCTCTTCTTTTTAGAAGAAGGAATGAATTACTTTACGGCCTGGTATGTGCTTTTGCTTTGTATGACCTTGGACTGTAACTGAAAATATACCTAGAGTTTCAGAAATACATACACAGACAATTGTTCAAAAGTACTGCTAATAACGAAGAAGATGATTGAGTTCATAATCAAAGTATGTTTTGATAAATCCAATATATTACATTTTCTTCATCTGTGCAGATTCTTAACTTTAAAAAAAGTTTCCTTATTGTTTTTAATTCTCTTGGAATATTTGTGGCAACTTAATGTGTTGCTTCTCATTAAATATCTAGAATGGTATCTTTGAGTGACTGTGACAGAGTAAACTGTGAGGTTTATGGTATTGATGACTGTAATAGGTGTGTGCGGTCTTTGTAGTCTTTAAAGAGGGCAGGATATGTGAAAGAAGTTGTCATAGATGTTACAATTATTTCCTTTACTTAAATTTCCTGTGTGAAACATAAGTTATTTATTCAGAAAATCTGAAGCTTTGCGGTCCTTAAATTGAAGAACACATATACCTTTGCTGTCCTATTTTGAAGGACATATTTATTGAGCCTAAAAAATGGTGCTTGGTATGTCAAAGTAAAATAGCATTCATGCTGGTCATGAGTGGATCAGAAGATTTAGCCATGTGCTTTTCAAGGTGAGGATTTCTGTCAAAACAGAAATTGAAGCCTGTGTTTTGTTGCTAAGGAGTTAGGCTGACGTTAGGAAATTCAAGTCCTGAACTCCTTGCTGTAACCTATCAGCCATTTCATTTGTGTTTTACTTATGGGCAATCATGTTGAATCACTTTCAGGTTTCAGACTTCTGAGATGTAATTGAGAAGTAGTGATGGATAAAGAATATGTATCAATTTTTTTCCCCTTGCTGCTTAAGGTCAGCAGGCACTGCTGGAGGGGAGCTCAGGCTTATACACCGTACATCTAAGAAATGATGATGCCAGGCAGTGAACTTTGGCTTAGGTGTTTTCAAGCTGTGCTCATGAAGAAGAAGGGTTAATAATTTCTGTGAAAGTTAAAGCAAAAGCCACTGGGGTTTTTTTTTGGTGGTTTTGTTTGTTTGTTTGTGTTTAGACCATCAGAATCAAGTTCTTTAAAGAGAAATAATCGAGTAGTGTTAAACCACTAAACAAATAGTTTCAGTTTTCCATGCTGGGTAAAATGTGTTTAAATGCTTGTGTATGAAGAAGGACCTTTTCTTTCTTATGATATATTGACAAACACATTTGGCCCAATGCTTCATAGGTTTTAAAAAACATAAGGCCGTTTCTATTTCTGCTTTGTCATCTGTACCTGTAAATATGGGAAAAAATTCTTCAATAAACAGAGTTATCAGGACTCTGTGAGAGAGTAAGAACATAGGTGATAACCACAACTGTTTCTTCTGCAAAAATCATGGTGTGTTTCTGGTTGGGAATTTCCACCTGTGCAAGAGACTTTTGATCCACTTGGTGTTAAAAGATTCCTAGGAAGAGAGCTATTGATAATGCTGTTTTAAAAGTATAAATAGCTGCTGGAGAACCTTTTGGGTAACTACATAGTAAAGCTGATGCTTTTCCTGGAAATGTCCAGATGTATAGCATTCACAGTACTTTTATTCTTGGCAAACAGAAACTGCTCCCTTGGAAGCTGAGGAGGAATGTAGCGATAGTGACCTAGTAAAGGCTTGTTTTGGCAGATATTTTAAATAAAAATGCTTGGAGAACGTGTGATAAAATAATTTTCTAAGAGTGGGGTTGATCATGAAGCACTGACAACTATATTCAATGCAGAAATAGTACCATACATTTGTGTTAGTTTGTAACTCATGTTTAGTTTCCTTTACCATCTTAGTAGTAGCCTGTTTCAGAGAACAGCTCTTTCCAAACTTATGCAAAGCACAAGTAGTATAATGCTTTTCTTTGGAACCCCTTTTAAATCTACCTGTTTCAAATAAAGATATTTTTTCCACATTTTCCAGATGCCTGTCTGAATTTCTCCCTCTCTCCAGAAAAAGCCAAGGCTCTAAGACTTTTGGAAAAAATGCATGTCAGTATTAAATAAGGATAGTATACATAACTTAAGAGAACTTGTATGTTAGGTGTTAGTACTCTTTGTTTGTCATGCACATCTTTCATGTGTATGTATAAGTAAAACTGCAGATAGAAAATGGCTGTAGAAGTTGAAATAATTTCTTTTCTTGGTTCTGTTAGATTGTTTCCCCTATGTCTTTATATCATGATTGAAGTTTGGAACAAAATCACATATCTAGATGGATGTTTCAATTCAGACTATGTTTTAAGATTTTAAGGCCAGAAGAGACCTGTGAAATCACCTAGTCTGACCAGCAGGTCACAGCATTTCATACAGTCATCCAAGTATTGGACTCCAAGTCTGATCATAGAATGACTTTTGCAGCTGTTTTCCCTAATATAATGTATACTATATTGTCATACATGATATTCACTGAAATAAAATCTCATTCTTGCCTTATAGGAACCAATCATTACTCTAGTAACCTTCAGTATTCTGTAGCTTTTCCAAATAGCTTCAATTATGATATTCATGTATTGCTTCCCCTCAGACATCAGGTTCTTTCTCTGTCTTAAAAAGTTTTAGCAGCTCCATTTCACACTAATGATATTCAATCAATATATATTTCTTTCATCATCTCTAAGTAGCATGTCAATATATTCACTTCCTTAGTTATAGAACTCCCTTGTTTCCAGTGAGGTTTTAAAATATTACAGAGATATTCCTCTTCATTTTTGCCATCTTTTTTTTTTTTTATTTCATTAGTATATTGATTTTAGATAAGCTAGGCTTGGCTGTCTGGTATGTTTTGAGTAGCACAAGTCTATACGTGGATACCATACTTCTAAGATGCTGGATGGACCGACATATTATTGAATTAGGAAGATTTGTGAGTATAGCTAGTGCTTCCCGTGTACATCCTCAAGCCGATGGGATTGCTTTTGAGGTACCTGATTCTACTACTAGAAATGGGGAGTTGAGTGAATAAGTTTTGAAGAGTCATCACAGTGGCTGGTGAAGAAGGAAATTGTTTAATATACTTACTATATGCCCTACGCTATAGGATTCTTGAGTTCTGATTTAGTCTGGGACTGGTTTCACATAGCTATTTGGAGCAGCCATGAGTGTATTCATCCTGTGCTTCTCAGGAAACAAAAATGAAGTGACAAGAATGGAAACCTAGACAAGTAATTCCTGTTTGGAACCCTGTATCCTCTAAGTTGAGCCAAAGACACAGTAGCCATAGTAGATGCAGTATGAGGAAACTGAAAATTACTTCACTGGTGAAAGGATGTGGTGATAATGCAAAATGTGTATTTTTGGGATTGTTTGAAATGAGCTGGGAGCAGAAAGGCTTCTGTGAAGATATAGTCTGATAGAAGAGTATTGAGAGAATATATCCTTGCAGCAAAACTGTCTTTGAAGAGAGGGAAGAAAATGCCAATTATCAGAATAAAATTAGAGTTAAATATTAGTAGATCAAAACCAATAATTTCAGAGAAGCTGTGGAGAATGCCACTTAGTGACTGCTCAGTCTAATGCTAATTTAAATCACTATTAAAGACCATCATAAAGGAAGGCAAAATATCCTTTCCTATCATGCAACCAGTATATGAGCACACTTTTGCTGATCCACAAGTACTTTTGTCTTAACTTATTCTCTTGCCATTAGTAGTAGAATTTCAAACTTGAAATAAAGATACCCTAAGAAAGTAATAATACTGATCTCAATTTCAACAGAATTTAATTTGTAGTATATTAAACTTCTAACATTTGTAACATATTAACATTGTTGATCTCTTTTTCTCCGGTATCATTCATTGGGGCTTTTTAAAATCTAAAATATTTTCACTTCTAAACACAAATCTTTGAGCCATCATAGTGGAATAGATTCTCCATCTCACTTTAAAGTCACTTGAAAGGGAGACCTAAATGAACTTATAGGAGTTGAGGAGTGGCAAGTCCAGATGAGCTTTTTCCTCTTCTGACAGCTCCCTCTCTTGTTCTGTCAAACGTGGACTTACGGGGCCACCTGGGGAAGGCTGCTGGGGACCCGAGTGAGTTGAAAACACCATCTGAAAAGATCAGATGGCAGCTTTGTGTTGTGGAGGGTTGAGTGTGGTGTCTTCTTTTTTGGCGAAGGGCGGTTGCATCAATTTGCCAACTTGTTTTCAAGGACTGAGTTTTTTAGCATAGCTGCTGTAATAATACATCCCAAGCCATGGGGTTTAGTCATTTTTTTTATATATTTAGAATGATTCAGAAAGTCCAACGTAACATTCCCATGTTAATGTACAGGGGAGTGGAGGTTTTGGGTGTGTCTCCTAACTCTGCCCCACTTCCTTGTCTAAAAGGAAGTTGTTATCATGTTTCTGTATGCTTTATGTTCCTGAGACTTAGCTGTCTTACCTGTTGTCAGTATTTTTCTCTTCCTAAGCTTTAATTAATCGATAGCCATCAATAGTAATTTTCATTTGCATAGAATCTATATGAGGCTGTGAGGCCCATGGCTTTCAAAAACAGCCTACCTCTTCTACAGAGAAAAGAAAGTGCTACTTAAAGACCAAACTGTGAACACTTCAGTTAGAGATTGCTTTTATTTCATCTGTCTTGTCTTCTCTGGAAATGAAAGGAAAACACTAAAAGCATTCTCCAGATTCCACAGTGAGCCTTCTACTTTAACTTGTCTTGCCAGTACTTTTCATGCAGCTTGCTCTTACAACTTCAGTTTTGAAAGGGGTTTTTGAAGGAGATTTAATTTTCATCATTGTTTTAGCAATTTTTGTTCCTTTTATGTAATTTTGAAAATTTGAATACTTCTATTGTGTTTTCCCATCTGTTTCTGCATGTTTTTCTCACATGATGGCATTTTCTACTCCTGATGCATTTACTGCTAAATGGAACTGTATCTTTCTGTGGGTAATTTAAATCTTTTGTATTCCTAGAAAAAACTACTTAACAGGTAGTTGAATGCTATGCATGGTATGCTTTGATAAAATATGTTATAATTCTGTTTATCCCCAAACAAGGAAACTAGAACCCAGCAAATGCTAAGCTAACTTTAAACTTAAATCTACACCTGAGAGTTAAGGTACATTAGTACCCAAATAAGCTTAACTTTGGCTGTGAGTTATGTAGTTACAATAACAGTAAACCAGTTTAGAATCACATAATAAATTGATTTTAATAGTGTGTAGCATATACTTATCTTTTTTTTTTCTTTTTTCCTCCTCTGTGGTGAAAATGAAGTACTTATCTTCAAAATTTATGGTGGCAGAACTGTATTCTGTAGTTGCCTCTGATTAGAACCTTTCCTGTGTGAAGGGATAAAAGGCCATCAAAAGACATTAACCTTTAAAAAAATTTGAAGATTCATAGTAAAGTTTTACACAAATTAGTTAATTCATAATTCTTTCTGTCAAGATTAACATTGCATTTATGGTAGAAGATCACTCACTTCGTTTTGAAGGGAGGCTTTACATGTGTGACCTATAACATGTACAATAGTATAGCCAGAGTTTTTGCATGGGTTCCCTGTTACTCTCTGTACATACATTTTCCTTTTCTATACAAACATTAAAGCCAAGTGCTGAGACCCAAAAAGTTTTTTTCTCCTTTTTATTTTTTCAAAGATTTCATTGCAAGTTGTTGGTTGGGTTGGGTTTTTTTGTTGTTTTGGGGGTTTTTTTCGGTTGGTTTGGCTTTATTGCTTTTTTTTTTTTTTTAAATTTAATGGACAAATATGATGAGATGATAGCTGCTTAATTTTTGAAATCTTTCTTTCTAGGATGTTACCCTATTTTGTTGTTGAGACTTTGTCGTAGAATACTCTTTGACCATGTTCTTTTAGATATTCCACATGGAGAGAGCTTAATATATAGTACCAAGTTTAATTAATTTGAAGTTACTTGTGGTTACAGGGGATTTTGGTTTAGCACAGTGACACAACAATGCACTCAAATAACAATTTAATTAGAAACTACACTTAGCAGAGTATAGCAATTGCAATATACAGCTGACACAATATAAATGTGAATCTCATTATCTGAGATATGCTTATCATCAGGATGATGAGCATCCCCCAGTCACTCAAAAGGAATTTGTGTGTTGAAGTCAGCTGAAGCCCACAGCTCTCCTCAGAGATCTTCTATTTGTTGTTTGGTTTTTATATTGGGCTTAACCACATATACACTCCCCGTGCTGCTCTGGCTGAGCTTTTTATAGCTGTGGGGTCTCCAGTGCCAAGTTGGTGGCCCATCTCTTTTCCCTTCGTGCCTGTACTATGCTGCTCTGCCTTCGCTTCTGAAGGCAACTGGTGTCACACCAAGTTTCTATCTCATCATGTCAGTGACATTAAATACCTTGTTCTATACAGAATGACTGCTTACTACTTCTATCTTTATAAACTGTGGTCATAACAAATTAGCCATAGGCACCTGCTTGATTACCTGCAGGCAGGTCAAGAAAAGTTCGGACAAGGAGAACCTGGCAAGGCTTAATCCTGAGATCTTGCAAGCTTGGTGCAAAGCTGAGCTGTTACTTGGTTCATTAAGTGCTCCACAGAGTTCATATAAAGCTGTCTAGCAAACTCCACAATGGGGAGCATATTCTTTCCTCTGTCACTCTCTGAGCCCAATAGAGTGAGCTGTCCTACATGCCTGGAGCTCAAGGCTGACCACCACTGGGGAGTGAGGCTCCTCTCACTGGATATGTGTCGGAGCACTCGAGTCTGTGCTGTTCCATTGCGCCTTCATCAGTCTCTAATTGTCAGTGGAATCACAGCAGGCAAAGTCACTTGCTGAGGGAATGACTGGGCTCTACAGAAAAGTATAAAAAATAAGCTAAATACCTATTACAGTTATATGAGTAAAAGATAACTCTTGATTAGAGTTATGGGATCATAATGTCTAAGCAGATCCAACACATATAGAATGTACATTATTTTAACCAGAAGCACCCTTAAAACTATTTTTTAATTTTTTTTGCTCTGGGTCTGCATTCCTTTCATTCAGGGACAGGCAGTTATGCAAATGATTTAAATACTTTGTAAATACAGTTTGTCTAAGACAAAGGCAGCCTTGAGTTTCCTTTGGCATTAAGATGAGTTTGGCTTCCTTTTTAACAGTTGTGATCAATCATGTCATTATTCTTCCCTGATCCTTCAGGTCATGTAGCCTCTATTTATCTCTTCACAGCATTCCTTCATTCTGGGTGTGTGAGTGTGTGAGGGGCTTTATGGGGCCAGGGTCTCTTTGATCAGTCACAACCCTTTGTCCCTTTATTTTACATAATGTGGTATGAAATCTTATTTTCTCATGTGCAGAACTTTACTTTTTGGGGTAAATTTAACTTGTAACACCAACTTTTGTAAGTGAAAAACTGCCAATTGTTATCTGCTTGACAGCATACAAAGTAATATTTCTATTTCTATTTCTATTAGTATGCTCTCAGTTTCTTCCATCTGGATTGTCATATAGCAGTAGCTGCTTGTAGTCTGTTTCCTTAGTTGTTTCAAAATGTGAGCCGTACTTCTTAGATTTCATTTCTCTTCCTTCAATTGCCACATTTGTTTTTCCTTGAGTCCTCATAAATCATTATTCTTTACGTTTTTCAGACAGTCCCATCTCTCAGGCATAACTAGCACCTGTCTGGGTTGAGCATTCCTTCCTTGAGTATCTGGCGCCCTCCAGTATGATGATCTGATTGATCTGGAATGACATTTTGCTGGTTAGTATGGCATTCTGTCACTCTAACCTGCAATTCATGTTGCAGTGTTATCTCGTGGTCACGATTATCCATCTACCCTGACAGTAACAGTGCAATTATGTACCTGGCTGTGTAATTAAGATTTAAATTGGGCCTTTTGTATACCAGCCTCTTCATTTAGGAAGTCTGTTAGTTTACATTCACATCTTTCAGCAATTATTTTCAGTGAAAAATAAAGGAAAAAAGCGGAATGGAAAAATTTTCTGACTTTATCTGTTCACTTATATGTACTTTACAGTATTCAGAGTCTTGATGTAAAAAGATATATTTAACAATTGTGCTGTATGCTGCCTTGAAACTTTTAATTGTTTTTTTTTCACCTCATCTGATTCCAGCAGGGAAACACATCTTGTTAAAATCCTGTTTATATTTTTAGTGTATATTTATTTACTGAAGTACATCTGTGCTTCAGGTGTTAAAACTAGTACCCCTGGAAAATACTATTTTCTTTTTTCAGAGTAGTTGAGGATTTTTTTTTCCCCCCACCCCTTAATACTCTCTTTCCTGTAGGTAGTTCATCTTTGTTCACTTCATTGTCAATCTAGGTCATTATTTGAAGCTTTTATTGACAGAGCACTTGAGAGTAAATGCATCTGATACTATAAATAGGCTTGATTCTTCATAGTAAGTCGGCAGATTCACTTGAAAATTCTCAGGTTTGTACTAGGTTTGATTAAATGGAAGGTTTATTGCATTCTTCTGTCAACCAGTGGCATAATGTTTTTTAATGAATCGGTATTTTTAAAACTTTGACATTCCAGAGTTGAATAATTAGAATTAACACAGAATTTTTAATTTTGTTAGGAGGGTAAAAATGGACCCTTTAAATGATCTTAAAAAAAAAATAAAATAAATTGAAACTTCTATTTTTATTTCACAAAGCAGTGCTTGCACTTGAAAACCTGTTCCAACAAAGTTTATGTCGTTCTGTTTGTTCCAGGTCACAGAAAATAGAGGATACTGTTCCCCTTACTATATATTTTAAGTAACCTGTGCTGTGAAAACAGGTGATTCATTGGATTAGTATTTTTTTTGTATTAGTTTACCACAAATTGTGGCAGGGACCAACCACACAGTACGCATTCCAATGTAAGGCAACCTTCTGGTACAGCTCCAAGATACTGTTTTACGAGCTAAAGATTTTCAGGCATGTCAAAAACTGTGGTAGATTGTGTCTTCTGTGTGGCTACAACTGCAGGAAGAGAGTGAGGTGCAGCTCTGGCTGCAGCATGTGCATGGGTACCTTCCTGATGCCTTTGACCACTATGTGTACTGCTGCACCTGTATAATAACCAACATTTTATTCCCTCTTTCACTTTCTCCAGTAGGCGCTAAAGCCTTATTTAAATAGTGAATAAATTCTTGAGATTAAATTAACGATGTAGTTTCATCCCACACCCCTTCTGTGTGCACAGCAAATGTTATTACAAAACCAGATATAACACTAGGTAAGTGCCTCTGTCTCTGAAAGTAGGACTGGATGTACCACTGTGATGCCTGTTGGGACTGAAAAGCATTGTAAGAGGTGTACATAACAGTGACTTTTCCCCCCTGCAGTCCATGAAGATTTGTAAGCACCCCACATCTTACACGCAACACCAGCATCCTCTTTAGAGGTTTTTCATGCTGAGGCTGGGTGATGGGCCGTAGAAAATGGACAGTTGTCCATAATAAATTTGATAGCCACTGCAACTGAGGTTTGACACAGTGCCTGTTTGCTGATACTGAACCAGCATTGCAAGTGGTGCTGTACCTTTACGTGCCAGATTCACTGTCATACACAGAAATACAAATGCATTGACAGCATATGCCACAGTGGTGCCCACCTAAATGCAGAAGAGCTAAGCCAAATGAATGACTCAAATAAATATACTTCTTTCTGTAGTAATAGGTGAATATCTGAAGGCTAGTGATAAGTCCACTAACTGTTTTTCATTTAATTTTAGAAAGGGAACTACAGTTTATTCCACGGATATGTACAAAAAAATATACAAATGAAAAAGGTATTTCTGCACGAGTGGTGTGTGGGTGATACATGTCTGTATTCCCTTATCTGCCCTGAGAAATTGTCCAGTACTTAAAACCTTGCTAGATTGTTTCTTTTGTGAGAGAGAGAGAGAATTGCCACCATCAGGTAGTTTTAGTGCACGCTGGTTTGTAAAGACCATACCTAGTTGCATTTCCTTTATGCACTGGGAATAAAAGGATTGAAAGAAATAATCAGTTTAGTCTGAACAGAAACCAATGTGTTCCCTCCCCTTTCATCTATGGTGAGATTCATGTGAAGCTTACGCTCCTCAGTTTTCCCCACCACGTACAGTTTAGCTTCTGATTTTCTTGTGTGGACAACGGTATCTCCTCCCCTCTCAGTTTGTCTGTGGTCATGCAAAGAACTACTTTATGCTTTCTTGCTGTAAATTTGACTGCTATGTAGTGTCCCTTGATATTTTTTTTGTTGCCTTTTATTTAACAAGGTAGGCTGTTAGTCTGTAGCTATAATGCAAGTTTTATAGGCATAGTTAATATCTTTTATGAGGCCAACTGTTAAAGGGAAAAAATATGCGAGCTTCTCTGTGGGTCTAACTTATGCAGCTGAATGTTTGCCCTTTTAATTTTTTTCACCATTAGTTGTTCTAATAGCATGTACTCCTCAGTAGAAGCCTTCCCTGATGTGAAGATATCCTAAGATAATAGGTGTTGAGGTTTTCTTTGTTCATTGGTAGAGTATTTAAATATATATATATATTTGTTTCATGAATCTTGTGCTGTTAATGTACAAGGGCATTATTGCTGTACCTGCACTGCTTGCATAGTTCCTGCATGTATGAATACAGTCAGTGACTCCTAGTATCGCAGTACACATGTATGCATACAGAGATGTGAAGTCTTTTAATAAAAGCATATTAATTTGTATCTCTTCTGTTCAGTATTTTAGATATTTGTGAAGATTCCTATTTTGTCGCATGTCAACTTGCATGTTTTTTTCAATTGTGTTTTTTGATCCCTAACCTGCATTAATAATCATCATTACCTGAAAAGGAAGAAATAAGCATAGAGGTTCTTCCTCTCATAAGTGATTATGGTAAGTGATTATGAATGGACTGTCTTCAGAAAGGTGTGAATCTTTAGGTTAACTTTGAAAAGGATTGTGTTAACATTGACAAAGATGCCTATGTTTCTTAAATTAAAAAAATTCTAATTTTAATTTGAATATTCTTGGCATATTCCTTCCTAGTTGACTTAGTTTATTCTTAGCATTTGTTTTCTCAGTATGTGCTTGGAAGGGTCATCAGTCCTTGCAGCTGTGGTCTGATACCACTTTTTTTCCCCTGGAGTTAAAGATTAATTTGTTTAGATAATACAATACTGTGCAAATTTCAAAATATTTCTATTCATTCCTGAAAAGCCTAGTATGACAAAACTTACTTCAATTCCATTCATTTTAATAAGTGAATTAAAAAGATCATCAGCCAGTGTATTCTCTTTTTATTGCATATTAGTTATCTTATAGTAGGGAAAAACTTACCTATTTTCATTTCTTTTTCTGCAAAATTTTCTGAGACTTTTCAGAAGCTTGTCATCTGCATTCCCTGCTGGATGAAAGTTTCAACATGTAGTGCCTTATGACAGTGAAGAAAAAGCCTACGCCAATCCTTCAAAGAGTATAGAATTTGATTTCTAACCTTAAGCATGTTCTGATCTAGAAGTTGAATGTATTTCTGCTATGTAGAGTGCTTCATATGGTAACTTTAATTTCTCCTTTATTATTTCTGGAGAAGGCAAATTGAAATGAGGAAGACCATAGCCTATTTGGAGCTGAATTTGGGGGCACAAAATAACAGGAAAGGATTCTGCAAGAATTTCCTTGAGGGAACTTAAGGAATTGTGGGTCCATGGATGAATGCTGGATCCAATCTCATGGTGGCCAACACAGCAAAAGCAGAAATTTCCCATTTTTTTTAAACTATTCCCAGGCAAGGGACAGTAACATGGAAGAGCCACAGGTTAGGGACTGTTTAGGGAAAGCAGATGTATTCATCTTTTTGGGGCTCCAAGATTGACTAGAGCTCCTTCAGGTGACAGGATTGCAAGGCAGCTACATGGTAAAGAAAAAACATGGTAATTGAGGAAAGTCCTGAAAACTAGGAGGAGGCTAACATTATACAAGTCTTTACAAAAGGTGGGGAGAACAGTCCAGGGTCAACAGGCTGTGTCAGGTCAGTGTCAGTCCCTGGAAGGATCATGGAACATGTCATCTTGGCACCTGCTTGTAGACACGTGAAGAGCAACATGGTAAATAGGAAGAGTCAAGACAGATTTCTGAAGTGCAGTTAGTGTTTTGCTAATCTGATTGCCTTCTAGGGTGAAATGTCTAACAATGTGAATGAGGGGAGCACATCTGATATGGAATAACTGTAACTTTATTAAGACTTCTGATACCTTCTCCCACACTGTTGTCAACAGTAAGCTGAGGAAGCATGGGCTGGGTATTGACTGGACTACTGTACTGAAAGGGTAGTAATCAATAGCTTGACCAGTTACCAGACAGGAAGAAGTGGATCCTTCAAGGGTTGATCCTGGTACTCATGGTATGAAATTCTGCAGTGACTTGAATGACAGAATTGGACAGAATGCACCCTCAGCAAATTTGTGGATGATTCTAAATTAGGATGATGCTTGGAGAGCCGAAGTAGAGCTTAAACAAACTGAACACTGAGCCAACGGGAAACTCATGTATTTAAAGAAGAGGAGAGTGAAATTCTGCATCTGAGGTGGAATAACACCATGCATCATTCCAGGCTGGGAAGCATCTGGCTGAGTCACAGCCCTGCTGAAAAGGACCTGCAACCATTAAGAATGTCAAGCTGAACATGAGCCAGTGGTGTGCTTTCACAGACAAAACTAACTGTGTACTGGGCTACATTAGAAGGAAGGAAGAGCATGACTAGCAGACTGAAGGAAGCTGTTACCACCCCTACTTGAAACTGGTGGAGCTGCTTCTTGGACAACTGTGTGCCATTCTAGTAACCCCCAATACAGAGGGGATGTTGAGAAACTGGAAATAGTCCAGTGGGGAGATAGTAAACAGGTCAGAGGCCCAGACCACATGATGTGATGGGAGAGGTTAGGGACCTGGCATTTTTAGTGAGTTGGGTCTGGTGAAACGGAGGCTAAGGGGGTGATCTTAGGTTCGCCCACAGTAACTTCAAAGGGAGTGACAAAGATGATGACACCGAACTTTTCCCAGTAGTGGCACACGGTTTAGCAAGGGGCAGTAGCCATAAATTGCACCTTGGGGAGTTCAGACTGGACGCAGGAAAATTTTTGCATGAAGAGGATACTGTACTAATGGGAGAGGTGACCAGACCAGAAAGGCTGTGGGTTTTGTCTTTTCCAGTCAACTGCACAAATCCTAATCTGGTGTTGGAAATGGTCATATTTTTAGTGGGAGGTGAGATTAGGTGACTTCCAGACAAAATTTCTGTGGTTCTGTGATGATTCTATAGTAATTCAATGATCATGCACAATTTTACTCAAATTATAATTTACACCTTTGTATGAAGGCTGTGGAAAGTATATTTTGAAGGAGGATAATGTGGCTTAAAAATTCCCACAATTTGATTACTTAGCTTTTAATACTTTAAAAAATAAGATTAGAAACTGAGGATTGCTAATTAGTGAAGAATAATCTCATTACTTTTCAATGTTTGTATTAAATGGTAAGGACTGAAGTAATACATCAGCCAACAGGATTGGTGGATGAAGGGGAAAACTAGCTAATGTAGGATGGGATATTGGAAGCTTTTGGTAAGCTTTACTTTTTTTCTCCCTAGAGATAGCCTCTATCTTTGTTTTTTACATGTAAATTTTATTTTCAAAGCAGGTTTTAGAGATTAAGCTGTTACTTCTCAAACTGTACCAGACCTCAAGAGAGAGAGCAACATGTAGAAATAAATAAATGCTCTTTCCTTGATGTTAATAATACAAAAGTATGAAAGTAGCCTCACATTTGGATTTGATATTCTTTTGACTGATCTGTTATCTCCACAATCCTATCTCTCTATTTTTTAAAAAAATGGGAATAATATCATATACCTAAATTTCAGACAGGCTGCAAAACCCCTTAAGGGAGTTAGGGTGCTTTTTTTTCCATCCATTGCTTGTATCAGATTGAATCCCTGGAGAAGAGTAAAATAGCTACAAAACCTATGTTACACACTTCAATACGGTGAAGATTCCTATCTCACAAGGGCTGAACCTTCCCTTCAGAGGATTTGGAACTAATTCATAGGCACTTTGCATCTCCCCATGCGACCTGGACCTCAAGTCACAAAAAAAGAGGCCAAGCAAGTCAGTTATGCCTTCAG
>NW_010326396.1:27717-91666 GCF_000700745.2 Antrostomus carolinensis
ATGGCATATAAATAAATAGACTGGAAATCAGGGCAAGGTATTCCCAAGAATGGAAACCGAGTGACTCCTCATGCTGCTACAATAAGCTGGCTGTCTTTGCTTGATCTCAGTGGCACAGAGAACAGTCAACACTTTTTGAATGCATGATCAGGTCTGCAGGAGACTGTTCTTCAGGTTAATCTTGAGATTCAGCAAGGTATTTTCTGGTGTTTGTTCAACTCTCTCTAGAGCTAAGGAGAAATACCATGTGATAGTTGCAGTAATGGATTTTAGGATATAGTATGTTGATTGTTATCTCTATAATACTAAAGTGGTTGCCATGAAAATAAATGGTTGTTCACGTCAGAGACAGTTCTTGTTCTTTTAGGGGTTATTTAGAGAAAATTCCAGTGTCAGAATGCCAGATGAGGATTTCGTGCAACGCAAGTGAGATTGTGGCCTGTTTCTGTCTATGTTATCAGACTGTTTATACAGTAGCTATATATCAATACCTGTTCCCTCCCTCCTTCCTTCCAGGTTAAATCCTAAGAAATGCTTGGTGCTTTAAAGAAAATCCATACTTAAACATCTTTTGGTAGGCATCTTGTAGTTTACTGAGTTGTTATTCAACAGTACTCTTTTAGCTTTTGTGCTACTTCTAAAGGATATTTTCTTTCCGTTCTGTGCTGTACCCTATTGACTGTAATGTATTTAAGCAGTGCCCAGAAGGGGGGTGTAATAATAATTAAGTTTTCTGGAAAACCTACTGCAGCTTATATTGTCTGATATACTATGTGCCAGCGTTTTCTACAGCAGTCTGTTTACAGTTTAAGTTTACTTTCTCCAGTTCCTTCTGTTGCATCACTGTCAGTGAAACTGAAGTATGTTCTGAATTTTTATATGCTTCTGAAGCTGTATTATCTTCAGTGAGTTTATGTATTTTTGGCTGTTTAAAGTAGTTTTGCAATAGTTTTCTTGGTTACCACATGAATGAATATGCTTTCTGGTTTAGATACTGCTTGGATTTGGTTTACAGATGTCATCTGATGTTGTGGAGTGTTTTCAGTATGTTGTGCTACTCTGAGCGCTTTTAAATTTAAAATAATTGAGTAAAGACTTGGTGCTTGTTAAAGGAATGATTTTGTATCAGAGTTAGGTTTTTAAAACTTGTTAATTATGATGTATTGGTGATTACTGCACTTGCTAACTCTAGCCCTAATGAAGCCATAGTTCTGCAGCACAAAAATTGCCACCCAGTTACCATGTCTGTCTCATAATTTTGTTTCTTAAGTGAGATGTATTTTCTTGTAGAAGGTACACGTGCACTGTAGAAAAAGCTCGCTTTTCTCCATTAGCATTTTTTTTTACCCAACCCAGTAAAATCTTTTCCTATGGCTGGGACCTCTGGATGTTGTCATGCAATTTTTTTAATTAGAATAACTTAATCTTCAGTGTCTTTTGATGCTTTCGTAGTAAGTTACCAAAATCTCTAGAAGTTGTTATAAACAAGACTTCCTTATCTGCATACCCTGTGTAATGGAACAGCATAGTACGGGTTTAGTTCTCCCTCAGTGGCTCGGCAGCCAGCCGGTGTCTGGGAAGGCTAATGCTGAGCCTGTGTTAATATGGCGAGTAAGACCTGAGCTGGCTTCATGTGATCAGCTGAATTCACCATGTTTTCAAGCTCTTGCAGTTTCAAAAGTAAAGCAATGAAAGAAAAGACATGAATTGCTTCTAGATCCCAGCAGGCGTCGAATGGTTTACAGAAGCTTGGTGCTGTAACTAAATGATTTTATTCATTTATTCAGTCGGTCTGTACTGTGTCTTCTTGACCTCTCATCTTTACACAGTTCCATAGGTGCAAGACTTTGTCTTGTTATATTTCTATCTCCTGGTATTCAATTCCCTAAAACCTACCTTTTCTCCATGCTCCAGCGGTGCCTTTGTTGGACCAAGCTATATTCAGCCTTCTGAGCTGTGAAAGGTACTAAAGGTTTCCAGCTACAGGGATGTTAGAAAATGAAATGTGACAAAAAGAAATTATATGAAATAAGGTCATAAAGCATGTCTAGTTGTCTGGTCATGGCAAATGCGAAGAAGCAATCTTACCTCTTGGACTGGAAAGAGTTAGTCAGTTCTTTGTCTGAGCTCCCTGTCATACCCTTGCTATACTTGTGTATCTGGGAAGTCCTTTCTCATGTACTTCCTTACCACAGAGGATGTGGAGAACAGGCAGACTAATGTAGCTGTTGAATAAGCAGCCATATTCATTTGAATAGCTAAAAATTACATTTTCAACCTGTTTCTGTGTAAATATAATCGGGAAAGGGGTATAATCCTGCAGATCCTTGAGCATGACTAACTATACTCATCTGAGTATCATATTACAACTAATGAAGTTATTCATGAGGTATTTGCAAATCAGAGAGCTTAGAGATCTGAGTTGAATCCTGCTTTTAATTCTGAAGAGTCAGCTTTGAAGAGTGGGATTCAAATGCTGTTGAAGTTAATTATAAAAAATGAATCCTTATATGAAAGTATAAAAGCAATTTTAACAGAAATCGACAAATGTAAATGATGTAATATCCAAATCATATGATTTTTTTACATCATCTTTCCGTTTTTTCTACTGATACAACTTATTTTCCTGTATGAAAAGGAAACAGGCTGTTGTATTTACATAATTTTAAATACAGCAAATAACCGTTTTGTAAATATTTTATACTGATAACACATATACCCTTAGGTATATAGCATGTTGTTTGGCTTTCAGAGGGGTTTTGTCTAATCTTTCACATATTTCGTACTTATGATGGGTTTCAAGGTTAAGACACCTGTATTTGTTAGGCTTGCAGAGAATTTGGAAATATTCTTTATGTATTTTAAAAGACCGTAAAAAGCCAGTTGAATGTGAAAAGGCTGGTCTGCTGCTGAAATAAAAAACTAAAATGAGAAATGAAATCAGTGCCTCAACAGAGATTTGAGAATGAGCACTTATTATTTCTCTTTTGATAAGAAGTAATTTTCAGAAATATCTGAAAGCAAATGATTAATTAAGCATCCAGATTAATAATTTTAAAAATATAAATAAACTAGAAATTCATTTTACTTTAGGAGGTTATTATTAAAATACCTGTGTCTCAATAGAAAGTTAGTGTACAATTGTTGACTTGTTGAGTGATGTGTAGGCTCAGCTAATGTTTTGAGGATTGCTTGTCACTGAGTAACAAGGTTAAGTTTTCCTCTATTATGATGCAGTAAAATAGAATTAAACTCTGTACATTCTCTGTATTGTGAGGTTTTGAATAGAATTGTGTGCAAATTGATTTATTTTTCCCAAAACCAAAGTACTACTTCTATTTTCCAAAATTGCTCAAGGTGAAATGTTTTTGCCTTATTGAAATACTCCTCAGCGTATATACACAGGGAAGATGATAAAAATTACCAAGCTACTGATATAAAGGAAGTTAGGATTGTTTACTTAACAGGAAGATTAAATTGTTTTCAAGGATTTTACTCCTTAAATGCCTTTAAAAATTTGATGCATTTAGTGAAAACTGCAAGGTTGCTTTATCCCTGGTAGCATAGTAGTGTTGTGATAGAGTGAGCAAAATCCTTTTTGTTCTCATGCATCTGCTGTCTGCTTTTTCTCTGAGTTCTGAGTGTTTATGTTCTATCTTCACTTTCTCCCTTACAAGCTCATTGAATTTTATTAGCTATCACCGCAATCCAAATGAAATAAAAGGAGTTGCACAGCTGCAGTTATATGAGTCTGAACTGCGTCATCATTCTTACTTGCAGTAATATGCAGACAGGAAAAAATGGGCTTGATTATAGATCTCAGGAGCTTTGACAGAACCAATATGCAAGTGATTTCCTCAAACTGAGCCGTTTTGCGCTGTGAGTCTTAAAAACAAAACCTGAAAAAAAATCAGGAAAAGACAGTCTCTTTTTTTCACAGGTGCTGAGCATTCCCTGTTATTTGAAGTCAATGAGAATTGTAGCCTCCCATTGTCTTTTAAAAATGGGACAACTGTGCAGAAAGCTTTGTTGATATTTCAGTTGTCTTACTGTAACAGAAGTGTATCTTTATGCATTTTAGTTGAGCTTGTCTAATTGTGGCAGAAATAGCTGTGTTTGAAAATTGATACCAGATAATGATAAAACCATTTATTTTTGTGTACATAGAAGTATATAATTTAAGCTTCCACAATGAGCCCTTTTGTACTCTGCAGTTAAGTAATTCCACAGTATTACAGCAGGCAGAAAGACTGGAGTGAAGGGACATGTGTCTGGTGGGGTTGTACCTGTTCAGCTGCTGCTTGTAATTCGTATTTATTGCAGGCAACCGCTAACATTTTCTTTTAGAAAAAGAAACCTGTCCATCTGAGATTCTTCAGTGTGTTTGTTTAATAAGTAATTTTTACGGGGTTCCTACTTTAGAGATTCACAAAACCTATGCCTGAAGATTTCAAGCTGATTTGCCCTGAGATTTTTAGCAGTGGTGCAGGTTGACTGAAGCAGCACAGATCAAGGTAGTGTTGTAAACAGATGGCAGCGGTACGCCTTTGAGAAGGGAATTACTTGTGAGAGCTCAGAAGACAATGTGTCCTTTCACATGTGCAGCATGGCTGTACTGAACTGCGTACCAATCTTGTTACTCCAAAATCTCAGTGTAGATTGGCTTTGCAAATAGCTGATAGAGACATGAAATGGCACCTGTATTAAAAGCAGTCAGGGGACTGGCGGTTGCCTTCAGCTTATATAGCCAGGAAGGGCTGTGTGGTCTGTGTAGACACAAAAGGACATCAGGTACTTTCAGTGCAGGGCCATCCTAGGTTGAAGGTAATGAAAGACTATTTAGCAGTAGGACAACTGAAGGGATATGGTGTTCAGAACCATACATCATATTTTGTCTTCATTCCAAAAAAAATTGTAAAGTTTTATAAACAGTTTTTGTCTGTCAGAAAGACATTGTGAAGTCTTTAAAATGTGAAAATCATACTCTGACGTTTCCTGGGGTTTTGTGCCTGTAGGGTATTAAACAATACTTAGTCTTAGAAGTATTTCAACTGTATTTGTAAATTAAAGAATTTTCTTCCTTAGCTATGGATTTTCTTGTACTGCAAAATTATAATTATAATTTCTTTTGTGCTGTGACAGCATAACACAAACGCTACTAAGGATCAAATCCAACATGATAATTTATGAAGTTATTTGTAATGAAAACAATCTGTAGGAATTTATTATTTGCTTTTTGGTCTTAATTTCCCAAGGTAATGAAATTAATATTTTGTTTCTTTAGTGTTGAAAAAAACCTCAAGCAACAATTTGAGCGGCTGTTTATTGCCGTCCCCCTTCTGTTAATGGCAGTTTTTGAAAGTAAAGAAGAGGATTGAAGGAACAGTATCTGCCATCCAAATCTTTTCAGTGTTTTGTTATGAGTTATTTTGGTTTTGTATGTATTTATACTCCATCTGCCTAGTATCAGTTTCAGTGAAACAAGAAAATACAGTAGTAAACAAAAGAGGCATTTTGAAATAACATCTAAATATTTTATCCTTGCTTTTAGTAAAACATGAGAATTCAAATAATATTTTCCTGATTTGATTGTCATTTTTTTATGTTCTTGCTTGATGTGCCTGTATTCTCCGAGTAAACCTGTCAACAGTTTTTAAAGAGCTTTCCTCCTACCTGTCAAATTTTAATAGGGTGAAAGCTTTCAGTTGCTAAAATCAATCCTTGTTTATTTGTTTTGTTAGAATAAGAAATTATTGCACTGTAGGAAAAAGGTTGTTATATTCACTTGTTTGGAGAGTAAATTTATTCCTACATGGATATATAAATATAGAAGTTTACATAGATAATCTGCTTTTGTCTGGAGAGTGGAAAAAATATTGCCATGCTTTTTTTTCTTTTTTCTTTTGGAATTTTGCTCTTTGCTTTAATTCTTTGGGTAAGTTATGGTTGATGCTTCAATTCCTGTGTGAATACCTGGTACAGTCCTCAACTCCGCTGGCTAAACCCGTTCTCTCTGGCTGTTGCTGATACACTGTATGGCATTAAATGGTTTAACACTGAGAACAGCACACACTTGACTGCCTCGGACATGCGACCTGGGAAGAGGAAGCAGGACACTGCACATGTGCTGCTGACTTGGTGTTACACGAAGCGTTGTGCTTCCTTTTTTTGCAATACAGTGTATGGCACCGTCTCTGCTTTGGCTGACCTGGAAGGAACAACCATTATGTGACTGGGAAGATCAACATGCAGCTGGATTTCTGGAGGATAAGGAGCACTGAACTGTTCTGAGGCTTGAACTTCTTAGTATTATTAAGTGTTTAAATATGCCTTTGGGTCCCTAAGGGCTTTGTTTCGAAGTTCACAAATACTAGTTTTGTGCATACAGTGAAACTAGTATATTTTCTGTCATGATCCACGTATGTAAACAACTGGTTTAATCTTTAATTGCAAGAAACACTTTTATATCACTATTATACTACAACAAGCAGAGTGCTGTAGAAAGAATGTGAAAATTGGAACTCTGCAGTGTTTCTTTAAACTTAATTGGGAAAGTGACAATGTTTTCAATGGCACCGATGCGTTATATAGTAGCTTGTAAAGAGTGAAACTTCTGCTTTGGACTCCGATGAGGTTGTTCAGTGTAGGAAAGGGAAGCAGGATGGCCTCTTGCCTTGTGTCAGCGTAGTGGTACCTACAGAAACAAGATTGTAAGGATTTCTTTTTCAGGCACTAAAAGTCAATAATTCCTATTTTAATGTTTTGGGAAATAAAGTCTTTTTTTAATAGTGGTAGCAGCAGTATGTGGCAACAGAGTGGACTGGTCTCAAACTCTTAAGTGACTCAGGTAATTTTTTTTACAATATTCAGGGATTTATTTAAAACACAATATAAAGGCAATCCCTCAAATGTTGTTTCTGCTCAGTTACTTTGCTTTCTTTCTTTTAGTGACTTGAAAAGTTCAAAAGGTACTTCTGGGTTTTGCATTTCACAACCTATGAGTCTTTATAAGATTTTAAGTTGGTGTTTTTATAATGCCCAAAATTCCCTTTCAAGTTAAATCTACAAAGGAGTTCTTTTTTTCATTCAGTCTGTTCCACTTTGTTTTGAGTTACAATTGCAAGAGAAGTCTTTTAAGCCCCTGTTAGAAATAAATTAAACCATCACTCAATAGCAAACATTCATTGCCCCTACTAGAAATTTGATTTAGAGTGTAATTTGCAATTAAACTAATATTTAACTTGCTGTCAAAGCTAAATTTAAATAACAGTCTTATTAGAAATGCTGACAGGCCAGCACAGGTAGTTTTTAATCTACTTTTCTGGATGCTGCTGTGCTTGTGCAGAAATCTCAAAACCCAAATACAGTGGCGCAAATGGCAGAATTTTACCTGGGCAGAAAATAAAAACAGCATGACACATGTTTAGGATAGGCTAGAAAATAATTAAGCAAGCTGAAAATGGGTACCAATAGTTTTTACGAGTGCCGTTTTGCTAATGTTTTATGTGGAAATGATAGACCTCAACTTCTTCAACTTTAAGAAGCACAATAAAGAATGGGAGAAGCACAGTAAAGAACTTCAGTGTCACTAAAATGAACGTATTTGAATTCTTGTTAAAATCACAGTCAGCTTGATTCAGCTTAAAAGCAATTTCTGTTGTTTTAGGTGGTGTTTTACCCCAGTGACCTAGGCACTTGGAAAGGTGATGCTTGGTGGTAGTAGTAGCAGGTAGTATAGGATTCTTGTGGAGGTAGGGGCATGTCCAATGGCACTGATTCCTCCAGTTGTTTTTAAAGATATTCCAGCTCTGTGCTAGTAAATGAATAAAAGAGCTGTCACCAGAAATACACCCTGTGGTACAGTACTCCTTAACTACTAAAATAAGTTCTCCAAAGGGGCATACACAAATAACTTTGAGACACCCTAGTGCAGCATTAAGTTACATTGAAAGCTGAGTGGATACCCATTTTGATCTGCACTGATGCCTATTAAAATGTGTGAAAACATCAAGGAGCCTTGAAGATGCAGAATAGTTCTAGTTGGGTAGGCATAACCCGTCACATCATCAGTCAGTAAAACTTACATTGAGGCATTAAGACTTCCTTTGTGTAAAGAAGTCATTAAAAAAAAAAATTCTGAGAGGAAAAAAAAATTGTGAAAACAGGGATGGAAAATGTAGTCTTTCTTATTGTAAAAAAGGTTGTAATAAGGTTTTGTGGTGCCAGGTTTGGGATTTTTTTTTTTTTTTTCTCCTTTGCTGCCCAATAGTCCTGAAATTCTGAGGCTTACTGTTAGCTCCTTCTGAGAGTTAGGAAAATGCATCAAGTTTTATAGGACTCTGTCTTAAGTTTCCTTAAGCATCAAAACTATGTGTGGTGAAAAAGCTGGCTGTGTAAGAATGAACAATGTAATACCGTGGTTTTGCCACATACTAATTCTGATAACAGGATATGGAGTACAGTGAAAATTACATCCAGCTGAAGTCTATAGTCATTTCATAGAACTGATTACAGACAATAGTTGTAGTGTAACTCACTTCATACAAGCAAGTTGATATTTTGATTTGACAGATGATTCAATTTGCAATTTTGCTTTCCCAAGCCACAGCCAGCTCTGCAGGTGACTGAGGCTCAGATGAGGTGAAATACTCACTATCACTTCATTCTTAATTAATGCCTTGGTCATGTGTGTACTAACCCCTGTAGCGTAAACAGTGAAAGTTCACAACAGATGTTTAATGCAGTTTTCCCCTTAATTCATTCTTGTCTGAAAATCCATTTCTTACTGTATTTCAAATAAAATGTACTTTATATAAGCTGCATCTTCACTGTGTAATCTACTTACTATATGGGCAGGCCTCGTGTTTCAGATGCTCTTATTCATGAGAATCTTTTTCAAATAACTGTATTAACTCAAGGAAATAGTCATTTGCAAATACAAAAGACTCATGAAAAAATACAATTGCTTACTCTTTCAGTAAAGACCTATGTATTTTAACCTAGCTGCGTACACCCTTTTTAGTAAGCATAAGTTTTCCGTAGTGCAGGAGCTTCCTGTTACCTGAGAATGGGTACTGTCCTGTGTCAGGGTCTCCTTGGAAATGCAGTTGTCCCTGGAACACCTGTAGAAGTAGACACCAGGGAACCTAAGCATACACACACACATCCCGGTGACGGCACAGGTGGAGGATAACCCACGTGTAGCACAATCTGTGTTGAACAAGACAGCATAAATGGCTTGGCTAATTCTGAGGTGACTCCTACATTAACTTCTGTGCATTAAGCTCTAGGGTGCTTTGGGAACCAGAAAAGTTTATTTGCTCACATGTGGCTTTTCAACTTAATTGGTCCCCTGTACATGCAGCAAAACTGTTCTGATAAATCTCTGTGCATGAACTTTGGGTTCATGACTCAACTGCCTAACTTGTTAATTAATGCTCAGCTTGGGTCTAAGTCACCTTGTTGACTCTGTTTTAGTGTTGACCATACTGGAGTAGAGCTAGGCTTTGTAGAGGGGTCCTCAAGAAAGTTGACACCTTGTTACTGGTTCTCAGCTATCTCAGATAAGAGCTGCTTATCTTAGTGTTGTGTGCTGATGGACACAGTTAAACCTGCCTATAGAAAACTGAGATTAGTCAGTAGGATGCTTACTGTCCTTGCAGATTTAACAATTAAGCATGTGCATATCTGCAAAAAAAACCCCAAACCAAAACAGCTGCAAATCTCAGTTACGTGTCTAGTTGTTCGTGATGTATTGCTGGGAAGCAGAGGAAGATTTGCCTGTCTGTAACTTACAGGTACAAAGTGCAAGGTGGTGCTTAAACAGTTTTTGAAAGACTGTGGAAGACTGCTAATAAGGAAATGCCATGTTGAAATGTGGTATTCATTACATAGCTCATAGATTTTTAAATGCTTTTAACTTCCTCAGGTGCTTTTCAAGGGGCTGAAAGTATTCCAGACCTTGTTTCAACTTGAGGTCATTAATTTTTAAGCTTTTTTTAAAAGAAAAAGGAACACCAAACCTCTTTATTTCAAATTGCAGGAGAGAGATGCATTTTTTTTTTTAACCACAGCACTAAAGAGATAAAACTTTTATTTAAACCTTCCTTGTTTCATAGACTGTTTAGACCTTTGAACAGTAATCATCACGTAAAGAAAACTGGTGCAATAACTCTGGGTTTTTCCTTGTAAAACACTATATTTTATGAGATATTAACTCTATGACTATTACATTGATTTGTGTGTAAAGAAAGATTACTGAAATAGTTTTTGGGAAAAGCAGGTAAACCTAAAATACCAGTACAAAATTGAACTGAGTTGTGGTTCCATAAAGTTTTACCTATTTGCATTCGCAAGTACTTTGTTGTAAAAGAAGTTACGCTCAAGTAGTTAGACTTGTAGTGGATACAAATTTAATTTACTCATTAATACTCAGTTTTCTAGAAATGCATGGTAGAAAGGCAGAAGTTATGATTATTAGAAAAATTATATTAATTGAATATTTATAAAGTTGTTTCTTCTAGACTGTTGAAACTCCGCTATATAAAATTGTCTCATCATAATCGTATAGTAGCCTATATATTAGAAGGTTTTCTGAACAAAATAAAGTCATCTCAGCACTTACATCTTTCACGGATTTAAAACTCAACCCATATATTCTTACATTTTGGGTTAAGTCTAGAAGAGTTGGGCTCTTTTCCTTGCTTAGGTTTCCTTCATTAAAACAATATTTCATTACCTTTTTTTTTAACTAGGAGAATGCTATATGGATAGTACCTCTGTTTTTGTTGAAGTAAAATAAAGCAAAAGCTGTAGCTTCAGCTTATTCTACAAAAGCTGAAGTAGAATAAAGCAAAACCACGACAAATATACGTGGAATTTTTCTCGCAAATTATTATTATTATTTTTTTACAATTCAGACATAAGTGGCCTTTTTGACAAATATACGCGGAATTTTTCTCGCAAATTATTTTTTTTTTACAATTCAGACATAAGTGGCCTTTTCCTTAGAGATCATTAGCAGTGAGGTGAAAATTAAATGAGGTCCTTAAGTGTATTGCTAGATAAGTAGAGATACTGTCGTGGATGGCATCATGTATATGATTGGAGGATTTGTGTGGGCTGAAAACAGTATAAGCGTAAGCAGATTATTTTCTTTATATAGAGTAAACTAGGTGTTTCAGTCATTAATTCAGTGCAGTTTTCTAGTAAAAATATGTAGGTTTGGAATCAGTCTTCAGAGAAGGGAACAGCTTTGCCTATCAGACAGGTGACTTGAATGCCAGATTTATCAGTATATGTGTAAGTGAATTTGGTTTGCAAAGACAAGAGGTAGCATTGACCAAATTTAAGTGTGCTTTAACTATGTATCTTGTCATTAATGTAAGATGTAATGCAGGTATTTTTTTCAGGAGGCCCTGAGCACACGGGGTAGATAGGAAGGATGGCAGCCAAGGGGTTGGGTCAGTGTTTTCATCATGTTTTAATCAAGGATAATACATGATTACAAAGGGCTTCTCCCCACATTTCTGCACTGCTGTAGAAGTGGCTGCAGCTGGTATTTTTCAGCCTAACTACTTAATGAGACTGGTGAATGAAATCACAGTTTTGATTTCAGCCTTAACAGCTTAGGCGTCTGTGGGGAAAAGTAATTTTAAGCATATAACTCTTAAGTTTAAGCTGATTAACTACCCTGCTCTACTTCCTAATCTGGCATAGCTTTCAACATATAGGCCATCACTTTTAACTTCTCCCTCACCCACAATGTTTTTAAGTAATTTTAGAAGCTGTTAATATTCAAAACTGTTGTTCTTCTCTTTTGTGTCTGTTTTTTGCTGTGTGTGTATATCACAACAGTGTATTATGTGCACAGCAAAAACTAGTCTGTCATTTAGCTCAGTTTATATGTTAAATTATGCTCTCACATTTACCATGTCTTCAGCTCTTCACTCACAGCCAGAATTCAGGTTTTATTAATCTCTCTGACCATTTCTTCAACTTCAGTAAGTCCACAGAGGATTACGATTGTCATATGACAATAAAGTAAAAAAAGGGAAAGGGAGACACTGAATTCTTAGTCCCATGGGAAAACAGGGAGTAGAACCTGAACACAAATGTGAATACAGTTACATCGCACTGGTTGTAAACCACATTTCTTTGTTGAATGCTTATTCCTTATAGTACCTGTATCATGATACTGTCTAAAATATGTATCTGGTAATTAGAACATGATGAGAGCCTTTGCTTAAGTCTTCAAGCAAAATAAAACAACATAAACCTCCAAACCCAATAAACAAACCAATGAACAAGTAAAAAAAAAAAACAAACCCAAACAATAGAAAATAATCTTTTCTTAACCGTCTCTCTTCCTCCTTTCCTTCTTCCCCTGCTCCCTCCTTCCCTCCCTTCACCAACTCCCTCCCAAATTTGGATCACTGACACAACCTTTTTGAATATTAGTAAACATGAAAATTTCAGAAGACAAACTATTCTTAAATTTAATCGTGATTCTACTAAAGACAGAGGCACAAAGGGTTCTCAGATGGGTGAGAATGCTTTATGGAGAGATCTAGAAAGTGCAAAGGCTTACTCAGCTCTGTGATTGTACATATTCTACATCTCCTTTCCCAGTGCTGGGGACACCTGTCCCAGGTACCGGTCATGATGGTTTTCCATGCTTCATCCCAGTCTCCACCCAGAGTGCCCCTCAGCACTTAGGGCACCCACGTAACCTGGACAGCCCTATCACCAATGCCTACACAACATTATCTGCTTTATCACAGCTGCTTTCTGAACGCGCACTTCTGTTTCACTGTAATCTTCAAGGCAGAATATATTTGAATGCAGGAATGATTCTATTTTTGTGTAGCTAAGCTTATGTCAGACTTAGAAGTTGGTTGTTATATAACTGAAAACATTTTGAGAAGTCACCATCAGCCACAGATCTTAAAAGGTATTCTGCTTTATATTTTTAAAGATATATTTTGAAACCTGACTGCAGTTTTTAATCAACAGATAGCAGGGGTAGGTATTTGAGAATAGAGTTACTGGTAACTGGATATCGAAGCACCAGCTCTGTGTGCTAAGTCAAGCTTAGCTCACAGAAAGGTAGTTAAAAATTCAGCTTAAACCTAAAAGGCACATTTATGCTGAAATCACCCTGTACGTTGACTAGAAGCTCTGACGCTATGTTCTGTCCAGACAGCAGTGTGATGGGGTGACACCTTCCAGCACTGTTCTGTACACATGAGCAGAGTGCTGCAGTAATAGACTAGACATTGTAAAGTAAAGGGCAGAGAACTTGTCCGGGTGTGCCTCTCAAATGTCACACAGATGTAATTCAACTACAAGGAAGACCTGAAGAGTGGCAGTGTGGTACGGAATGGTTCCGCAGTCCTGAGTGTCACTGCTGATACTCCTGAGCAGCTACGCTGCTGAGCAGCCAAGTGGATATATCAGTCTGTTTTTATGAATAAAAACTGGTAGTCTCATCCATAGACCAGTATTGGTGAGCAGATATAAACACACAGTAAGCGTTTTATGTGGAGATGACTTGGGGAACTTGGCTGAACAGCAAGGATGCATGTAGGTAGATCCTTGGTGTCGATACTCCCTTTGGATTTACTTGAATTATTATTAGAGCTGCAGTGCATATGCCAGTAGTCTTGAAGTGTGAGTATCAGCTATATGTTAGCCATAGAATATCTTAAATTCAGTTGATAATTGATTTGTCTGAATTCTGTCATATTGTTGAGAAACGAGACCACTTCAGCTCTGTGCTGTCAAGCTCTGTGCCATTGAAAAGGCTGAGGAAACTATTCCTATTTGTGAAGTTAAAAAAAAAAAAAAGCCATATTTATTTTACGGATGGATTTTAAAGTTTATTCGTGGCTATTGGTAATGTTAGATTGTGAGAATGCAGAGTGCAGGTCTGCCCTCGCAACATTCCCTTCTAAATTCCCAATTCATGAAGTATAGTGTTGGCTTGTAAATTTGGCATTTCTCTCTTAACACACCCACATTCATATTTTAGATTTGGGTTTACATATTTCTGCTAAAACTTGCTGTTTAGTCTACATATAGGCGAGGCTTGGATGAGGGGTTATTTGCTTTTGTTTTGTAAGTTTTCTTCATATGCTTTGCTAATGGGGAAACACAACTGTTACCCATCAAAGTCAGAAATAGCTTGGATATTCAAAATAATGCAACTACATGAATAAAAGAAAAATTAAATATTCATGTAAGTGAGAACATACTGTTTTGCAAAAACTGAAGGAAAACGTGGATTTTTCAAACTTGGTTTCTAAGGTCCTGAGCCTCTTTGTAGGCACTGAAACATTTGCATCAAGAAAAGGGTTTTGATTAGTGAACCCTCTGGTAGTTTGATGTCAGGGGATACTGCTAGTGCTCCATATTTAAAAATCAACCTATATGATTGGTGAATGAGTAAAGATCAACAAGCCTAAATTAAGGCATCAGGCTCTGAAAATTCTGGATAAACATATGTTTGCTTGTTGTATAGCTACAGGCATGTTCTGATAGAACACGCTCTTCAGATCCCACTCTGACCTCTGCTCCTTTCATATTTGCCAGCCAAATGCATACCTCTTGTAGAGCTTGTCCTGGTTCCTCTTACAGTTTCTGATTCCCTGCCCTGTTGTCGGGTCTTCTGATAAAGGAAATCAGCTGTTACTGAAAGGGGCTACAACTATACATTACATACTGATTTTCTAGTTTACGTATTGAAGGATCATAAAAAATAACAAAAACGTGTGATTGGTTAAAAAAAAGAAACATTGAATTAGTTATTTTGACAGTAATTACATTCAGATTCCAGTTATCAAAGTATCTCCATAGCAATATATTGCAAATTAGACTGGGTTTAAACTAAACAAAACCAGCAGACATTTTTGTAAAGTATTTATAGAGGAGTTAAATTTGTTGTTAAAAAGATGTAACATAAAATTTTGTGTAGAAGGTGTTTAATTTTGTGTCCTGATCCAGTCGTTTAAATCTGGTGAAGAACGTTACCTTTTTAACCCTCTGTAAAAGATGTGATATAGTCGTCCATGGAGTATGCTAAGTAAATGCTTCTGCTGCCTTACTGTGAATGACACTTGATCTTGGATCTTAGCAACTATGTTTCGACCCTCTGTGGGAAGAGAGGATATAAAATATGTGTCAAAGAGTGGCATTGAGTAATTGTCTGGAGTAAAATGGGATTAGAGAGTAAATCCTACCTCTGTAGCACTGAGTGACAGACTTCATAGCGTGAGGAAACAAGATAAGGGGTAATGAAGATAAAGCATTAGTCTCCTATATTGTGTTTTTCCTCAATGGCCAAGATTTTTCATTTTTTATTTTAATATGGATTAATTTAACTTATTACTTAACTCCTTCCACCAAAGAGGACTTAATTTTGTGGCCAAAAAAAGAGACCGTATTCTCAGCTGGAAAGTTTAAGTGACCCTTGCATCTGTGTTACTCCTAAAACATACAGTCTTTAAAGCCTGAGACATCCATACCCCTAAGGATGCTAAGAGGCAACTCTTCCTTTATTTGCAGGTGATAGATTTCCTTTGTATAACGAGCTTCAAAATATAAGTTTTGTGAGGTAAACAATGGTTATAATATGTGTGTAGATATAATAGTACATCCAGTGGTGATGATATTTTTGTAGGGGACTTTTAAAGAGAGTTGTCTTACCTGTATTTGCATTAAACATTTAAAATAGTATCATATTACCCAGTTTCTGGAAGTTTTTATGTGCATCTTGGCTGTAGTGAAAACACCAGGAGAATTTTTTGTTTTGTATTTATAAACGACATGTATTTAACTGACTCCAGAAATTAAATCATATATCTATATTGTCTTCTTTTTATTTTTGTTGATCTTGGAATCTTGTTGTTTGTAATGGGTTTGTTCAGATGCTACACTGAATACCCACTCAATATTCTTTAGATTTCATTTTATCAACTAGCGTCAGTAATGCTGTACTTAAGGCCACACTAGAGTTGATATTCTATCATGTTGTGACCTCAAAGTATCTAGCTGTATAAGGTTTGTTATAGCTGAACATTTGTGTTTTATTTTGCTGCCTAGGAATGATTTTTTAATCACTTGTACATCTCAGATTGATCAGAAATTGCTTTGATCAGTTCTCCCTAGTTAAATTCATGCCCTTGCTATTTTTCTAAAGATTCAGAATTTCTGCCAGTAAGCTATATCATCAGTAGTTGTGAGGCTTGACTGAAAAAGCAATTTCTATTTCTTTGTTCACTTACATTAGAAATGGTTTCTCAATGCCCTAGGTTTGAAAAGTCACAGCTCTTTTAACTTTGGGAATTTGCATAGAACTTTCTTAATTCTTCTGCTTTTTTCTCTTGTGAGTTTTTTGTTGTTATTGTTTTCCTGTAATGATGTTACTCATGGTGAATACTATTTTCCTATGAGACTTTTCAGTTTAAGGAAGCGTGCCAGAGACTTGGCTTCTTAAGCAGATTCAGATCTCTGTGATTTCAGAAAATTGTTGCCTCTTCCTTTATTTTGCTAAATTTTTATGGTTATGGTAGAATCATATTTTGTGATATGTTAACATAATTTGCTCAACTTAAATTGCAGTATCAGCCCAATAAAAAATAGTAAGCATTTCCTAAATAACGACTGGGAGTCCTGGCATGACAGGTGTGAGGCAGATACAGGTTTACCACACAGGCTAAGGTGACTTTGCCTTTTGCTAACATGGGTTGGTACTGTAGGTGCTCTTCATCATGTGACAGTGTCACACGTCTGTGCAACTGTACAGAACACAGATACGTTTTTCTGTTCCTTTAATCTATCAGTTTGAATCCCATGCAACAAAGTTTAGTCGCTGTCAGTGATTTCTCTTTCCTCTCCTTCTACCCAACATTTACAGAGTACCATTACACTTTTGAAGCGGCCAATCTGTACTGTGTAAGCTGTGTATATTACCAAATATTTCAAAAAAACAGCCAGATAAGTTTTTCTTTCTCCTTTGGGAGGATGTGGGTATCCTAAGAATTTGTGTGTAATCTGAATCTTCTCTTAAATAGAACAGACTAAAAGGCAGTGGAAAGAAAGAATGGTTTTATCCCAAAAGCTTCCTGAAAGCTCTCCAATACAGGTCCCCTTCCTTGTGTACCAGCAAAAGGTGTGTGCAGTAACAGCAACTGTTTCAGCATATTTATTGGACTGACTGAATTGTTATACTAATTTACGTGCCAGAATGAGTCACACTTCTGCCACTACACAATTCAAATACGTGCCCAGTGTAGTTAGTCATGAAAGAGCTCAAAGTTAGAGCGGAATGTAACAAGATTAGGCTGGTTACTTACCAGCAAAAAATCAATAAAAGAGAATCTAATTTTCGCATGAACTCTGTCCTTGTCAAATCAGTTGTGAATTAAAAAGGCCAGTATCCTAAGGCACAGCATAATAAATAAAATAAACTTTGAAACCTGTGTCAGGAAGGAAATACAATTTTCTTTCTACTTGAATAACTAAGACATATGATGTACATGTCCATAATTTGTGTACCTTGTAAACTAATGAACCAGAGTAGACTATGTGTTAATTCTTAGTGTCAGAATTTATGCTTAATAAACCAAAACTTTTATTCTCACTTGATGATACATTAATGAGGAAAAGTGGATCTGGAAAAACAAACAAACAAACAACACCCACAACCTGTAGGACTCATTTGGATTGACTTTCAGGGATTCATTAAGTGTAACATAGATTTCAGGAAAGTCTAAAGTACTCTCTTCATTTCCGGGACTGTATGGGAGAATGTGCATTTGTTCTAAAATAATTTTTCCCTCTTTTTTTAGTTACAGTGTTTCAATTTGTCATTTTGGAATAGACGATCTTAAATTTTAAGTTACGAATATTGTGAATTTCTTGAGCCATACTTTAGTTCCTTAAATTTTCTTGCTTCCTCATGTAATTGAAGCTACTTATGCATTTTATGAGGTATAGGTAGCCCTTACTGTAGATTTTTTTGTCTGTACCTAAGAGCTGTCTATGAAGGAAATCCAGGTATGCAGAGTTTCTTAGGGGATGGGAAACGACCCTCTAAAATTGCATGTCTAAGATCATACAATAGACAAGAAGGAATGGAGATTGAAATTTTTTTTGCCTGTCTACACAAACCTTGTCTGAGATCTTTTAGCTAGAATTAAAATGGTGTTCTGTTTTAGAGGGAGAAAAAATAAGTAGTTGAAGAACAAGAGAATAGACTGAGATTTCTCTCTGTTATTTTTATGCTTGGTGCTGTTTCCCACTTTGCCAGCTCTCTGCATCTTGCTTAGGACTGATTTCAACTAGATATCTTTATGATCTCTCTCTTTATCATGACTTCTGTACTAATAATCCCAATAGCTTTAAATTTTTAATAGTGCTATTTTTGGTTCCAGAACTAGTTAAAAGGGAGCATCCTGTTCTCACTGCATAGCTGCTTCCCACGCATAAACTTCCCTTTTATTTGACCATGCTGGAAGGCAGCTGACAAGCTTCAAGCAGAAGTTCAGAGGAAGCTTCTAGAGAGTGGGACACTTGATTGCATTATAGGTGCCCATGTTCAACATAATGACAGCATATTTCCCCTGTTAGAAGAAGGGATTGCTCTTGACCATTCTGTATCTTAAAAAAGACCAGCCAGCAAATGAACAAAAAAGTTGCTTTAGCTACCCATTGTATGGACAAAACTGTTACTTGTATAGGGCTCTCTATATTTTACCAGTTATTCCCCAGTAGTAGTCCAACAGAACACTTTTGAAAGTCAAAGTTATGTTTAACTCTTATAATAATAATAAAAAAGAAGAGGTCTGTTGAACATACCTAAAGCCTTTCAATAGGGTAGATTCCTGCAATCCCCCTACTTTGTAACCCATATAAATGTCATTATAGGGAGGTATTATGGAATACAGGTGGATTTTGTTTGTAACGTGGAGCTAAAGGAGAATAGAAACCTAAGTTCCAACAATCATCCATAGAATTTGGAGTTAATAAATTAGCAAATAATGATAAAGAAAAATACAACATTTGTATTTCCCTTAAGCTTATTTTATTCTATAATAGCTACAGATTTTACGTGACTGTAGGACTAGAGCCTGGAAAAGTGTGGAAAGAATAACAACCTTGAGAAGGCTGCTTCATCTGTTCCATTTAAATTAAAACATTCAGTGTGAAGAAACGGTGAGTGAGTTTTTTAGGGACTGTTGGATTTTGTCTCTTTTCTTTTGAAAGATGTGTTGTAATTCTGACACTCAAATGATCTGATATTATCCTTACAACATTTTCTTCTTGGAGAGATCATAGCATTCTGTTCTCAGAAATGCAAAGTGCTATGTTTTAGGTGGTGTAAAATGTATTTCCCCCCCCCCCAAGGCTCATGTAGGTAGAATTTACTGAGATCTATTAAAAGTAAGAAATCTTTTATTTTGTTGGAGGTGTTTCTTCTGTCACTCTTTTTTTGGTAACTTGCTGTATCATTCTTGGTTTTGTCATTTTCTTTTTTGTAGTCTCTGGTTTTCATGTGGTCTTTTATAAGCACCAACCAGTTTAGGTCTTGGAGATGTTTAATAGAATGTATTGTGAGCTCCAGGTCTACTGGTCGTTGTTTTCCTCTTATTTTTTAACAGTATTACTTCTGATGAGGTGAGGAAGTACTCCTTAAACTTGGCTTAGGTGCCTCATATTTTACAGATCTTTATTACATGTTTTGTGTACCTCAAGCTCAGCATATCTTCCTGAATCTTACTCCATCAAACTTTTCTGAGCATCAATTGACAACAGTTGTTCAAGGTGTTACGGTTCCTGTTCCTGTGTTAGGCTCATGTCATTTACCCAAAGTAATTGTCTTAGGTACTAGTTATATTCCTAGACACTTAAATAGTATTTAATATGTAGTTGCCCCTTGCAAGTGTAAGTGTTTCAAATCAAATGCACATTATACACATTGAAGCCAACCTGTTCACATTTGGCCTATAAGCCACAATGAGAATCATAAATAGGGACATTGTGAGAAGTTATCAAAGCCTTTTATGTGCAAAGATTATTGCAAAAACTGACACAGAAGCAAGATGAGAAATGGGGTGTGTTAATTTTAGTAAAGATACAAGGAACATGTGTTATCTAAGAATGTTAACACATTCCAGAGAGAGCTGAATACAATTGCAAATGATAAAGCAGACTGATAGAACAAGGTAATAAAAATGCTTCAGAATAGAGAAAATCATAGCTTTTCAGATCAACGCTAAGCAAGATGTCAAATCAAAGTGGGAAGCAAAATATCTCAGGATCACAGATTTATTAAAATTACTTGTATTATGTAACTTTGAAAATCTTAATTCTCTAAATATGCAAATAAAAAGATTTGGTGGGTGACTTCATAGGTGGCTGAAATTTCAGCTTTGGAAGAGAAAGGCTTGATAAAAGGACTCAAGAAAAAAAAAAAACCAACAACCTGATTTCAAGTGCCATATGTGTAATCAGGAAGTGGCTTATATGTGGTAAAATGTATTAAAGCTTTCAGAAATTCTGCATTAAAATAACTGTCAATTTTTGGCGTAATCTTAGCAGGGCTTCTAGAAACTGCTACCAATCAAATCCCCTAGTTAAGAAAAGAGTTGGTGTAAGCCGAGAGCTGGTTCGTATATTCACTATGCCAAATCAAAAGGAAAAAATGTCTGGTTGTATCCTACACACTGCTGAGTCCACTCCTGCTGGAGGGTCTTTTTAAATATACCACTTTTTACAACTTTGGAAAATTGATGGGAAGCTTCTTTCCCTTTTATGACTCAATGCAATAATAAGTCAATAGGGATACGGATGGTGGTTTTTTCCCGGTTTCATACTGAGAATAAGTAATAAATTCAAGAGCCTGTATCTTAATTGTATGGCCAAATCACAAAATAACATTACTTTACTTTTGTTATAGTGCAAATTTCTTTTAATCTAGTGAAGTACAAACTTTGTTTTTTAAGCCTTAAAGAATGTGGTTCAGTACCAATTTTAAAAGTGCTAATTAATTTATACGATAAGAAAAAAATAAAATATTGGTACTATTGGGTAAGCCAACTCAAGTATGTCCAGAGCTGCCGTTGCTTCCCAGTCTGCTATTCTGTGACTTCAAATGGTTGATCTGAACTCCTCCTAAGTATCATTTCAGGGAAAAAGAAAGCTTTCCCAAATGATACTTAGGAAGAAAACTTGAAATACATACAAAAGCTTGAAGTAGAAAAAATACACTTTGTCATCTAGTTCTGTGGCAGTTTTTGACAGGGAGGCTCAGTCCTGGTGTGAGCGTGACACTGAGCACAAACAGGAAGCCTGGCCTTGGTGGTATACGAGGTGACCACTGCTTCAGAGGGAATCACTTTTTTTTTCCTTTATGCTGAGGCCTGAGCCCTGTCTCTGGGAGTTACTGTCACCCACATTCTTCTGCTGACCTGCTCTGTAGAAATGCATGGCTTGGATGGGAAAGCTGCTTGAGCTGAAGGTGAATGTGAGTGCTTTCATGTTCCATTGTCTTCCAGCAGCTGAGGAGTGTTTTGAAACTGAACAGCTGGTGAACACACTTTCCAGTCTTGGAAGCTTCAGTGTCCCAGTGAATGTTTACTACAGCCCCTACACAAAGATCTGAAGTCACTTTATTTCCTGATATCCCATGGCCTTCTCCACAGCTCCGTGTGCTTTTGGTTACTCTGTCTGTTTCGGGAGTTGCTGTGCAGCGTGGTTACCATCATGCAGCTTTCCTCTCCTTTTTTGGCCCTTTTCTGTTACCTGTTACCACCTCTGCAGATTACAAAAAGCTGATATTTATTGGCAGATGCACGAGGAGAAGGAGGCAGTAGCTCTCTATTGCCTTCTCCACATATGTTCCCTGGCGTTTTACACTTGAATCTGTTCCCTGGATAGTGGGTCCTGGAAATTTTTAGGTTACTTGTTTGAGGTTTCCAGTGAATGTCAGGAGGGTTTCTGTTCTGGGAGAGTGAAGAGGAGCAACTGAGGCAGACAGAAGTGCTTTCTCTTGCTAATCCCTACAGCACATGGGACAGAAAAGGAAGCACAAGGGCCACATGGAATATAAGAGCAAGTGTTCCGGGTAATTCACAGCATCCAGACACTTTTTTGGATTTGCTGAAACACACAGGAATTGTGACCCCAGGAAGGGCCAGAATGATAAAGCAGAAGTCAAGGAAAGAGGAGGCTGCTGCCCTGTATAAATATAAAACTGTTCTCTGAGTTTGGCAAGGTAGAGTAGGAGACACATTGACTGTTTCACGCCTCTGGCAGATTAGTCCTTTCTCTTACTCTCTTCCCGGGTTATATTCCAAGATGTTGCTTTTCCAAAGTACGGCCAGTGCATTGGACTTATATGTTTCCTCGGTATAACAACTTATATTATTGTTAGGGGAAAAGGATCCAGTGCTCTTTCTGCTCTTACTATTCTGCAGCTTTCAAGCTGTTTATGTGGACTGTTGGAAAAAAAACCAAACAAACTCTCCAAATAACCTAAAGCAAAACAAAAAGCCCAACAACAAAACAGGTTAAAGAAATGCATGTGCCAGAAAGCTTGTCTTGGAAGATTTAAAATAGGGAGGAAATTAGATACTCCAACCGTAGCCTTATTAGCCTCTTGTTGCTGGCTGCTTCTAAGGTTAAGGTTTATTTTTTTCTCAGCATTTGCTGAAGAAAATATACATATATGTATGTATATAACTGGAGGGGTTCCGATACCTTGTTTTTTCATGGTTACTCTTTATCATATGAACAATTGTTGGCTGTTCCCTCCAATGTCTTTAACAATTCTCTGAAGGAAAAGAATGCCTGAAAGGAAAGACCAGAGGGCAAGATTACCATTTTACAGTAATGCATATTGGGCAGGGAAGGTAGCTGAGTGGAAAATATGAGTATAAAACTAGGATGAAATAAGAGTCCAGATCAAAATTGCAAGCAGCTTCTGGAAGCAAGCTGTGGGCCCAGGCAAATTCAGCTTTTTGTAGTGCTTTTGCATTTTCTTGAGAATGTTACCAAGATTTGGAAATTACTGTTATAAATTTTGTTCTAATTGCTTGGGTTTGTGAAAGGAAATTTTGGATTCTCTATTTTATTTGCTGTTGGGCTTTTTACATGGGGCTGTTTTTTCCCCCCTTGGTTTCCTCCCCACTTCTCCCCCTGAGATAGTATCTAGAGAAATACTACACTGTTCTGGTACGTTGAAGTGGAAGGGTTAAGCTTGGCGTCTGATACAGATCTCAGGGTAATAGGCTGCTTTAAGAACTTAGCTACGTGTGTATTTGCTGTTTTATGTTTCCCTTGCAAGGACATGTCTAAAATTCCTGGTGATACAGAGAAACTGGATTATAGTCTAATCGCCATGAATTTATTAACAGCAAATAGTATGCCTGTAGAAGCATTCTGTGGTAAGCTGTACTTCTGCTAAACAGGATTGGTTTAGGTTTTTTTATAAAACCTTCTTTAAGTACCATACGGAGCAGCTACTCAGATACCCAGCTGGCTTTCTTAAATATTTTGTTTATAGTGCTTACGTCATGTCCACTAGATAGTATGAAGAGAATTCAAATGATGCATTAAGATGTAAGATGATTCACCAGCAGTGAGCTACAGATGGTCTATTATTGAATTAAAAAGTAGCAGTAGGAAGGCAGGGACGATAATTATGGTACTTACCTGCAAAGGGGCCAGCAAGCTGTTCAGAGCTGGGTGTGTTTGAGGCAGCCTTACTGTTTTGCCCACTAAACATTATTTTTTTGTTCACTTACTAGTAACTGGGAGGCAAATGAGAGAGAAAAAAAAGCCCTTTTCAGGGTGGGTTAGCATAGACTAAAAGCCCCATTAAGGGCATTCTCCATATTTCTACTCCTATACCAAGGATTCCAGACAATATATAAATAGTTACAGTCAATGCTAACATTATGCACAAAAGGTCATAGTCATGTATGTAGCATCTCACCAAATGGTGTGAGCAATATCATGCAGAAAAAAATGTGGAACACATGCTTAGCTACAATTTAGCTCAGTGTTTAACAGACCAAATACATTTTTGTCCTTTTCATAATTTTTGATACATTCTCATGTAGTGTGCTTTTGTATTTCTAATCTAACTGCAGTATAGATAAGCACTTCACAAACACATTCATCATAAGAAGGATGAAATGAGTATGTAGCAATGTATAGGTATTGCAACAGAAAGTATAATTATTCGTACCCAGTTTACAATTGAGTAGGAAAAGAACTATTTTTGACAAAAGATAACATCTAAGCAATTAGCTGGGAAGATGGTCTATCTCATAATTTTAAATGTATTTTGATGACTGCATCTTACAGTTTTAATCCTTTTTATCTCAAAGTTTAGGTAGAAAAGAATTACACAAACTCATTTTCTTTTTAACAATCTCACTACCAGTTTGAAAAAAGTCTGTGGGAGAACAAACTCCCCAGGGTGCTTTTCAGAATGTCTTCTATGTTAGAAAACAGCAGAAAACCTGATCACTCAGTAGTTTTTATTGACAGACTGCTTGTGCCGTTCTCTCTCTCTTGGTGGAGGAATTTTGTCTCAGATTCCCTCGAGTTGCCCAAGTGACAGAATTGCGCAGTCCCGTTCAGTGTTAACAGGTGCACCCAAATGTTCTTTCTTTAAAAAATTAACTCTTTTTGTAAACAACATCTGACAGTACAAGACTGCTTGTATTCTTCGTATTCTTTATGTAGAAATGTCACTCAATCCCACATTTGATTTTGTAGTTTAAGTGTGAATTTAATATTAAGCACGTGCCCCAAATTCCGCTTTGTGCATAATATGTTGAGCCAAACAGATGCATATAGTATGTACTTGTGTATTTTATTTCATTGAAACCACAGTAACTGGTATTTTACCCTAGATTAAAGCCTTTTGCTTTACTTTATTGTCTCAAAAATCACAATTAAAGCCATGAAGACTTGGAGAGGATAATCAACTGGATGGCATGTTAGCTGTGTCTAATGACTTTAAATGGAAGAAGCTTTTTAAAATGGTGGAAAATGACTGATGTAAAATATAGCATATTCTTCTCACTTTTTTCCTCATAGTTGAAATGCTCCCCCCAAGCTACTGCAGATGGTTACAGTCTTTTTTTTCAAATTTTTTTGTCTTGCATTTCTACAGCATTAGGCTTGATTATTTCTGTTGAATTGCTTTAGGGAACCCAACATCAACACTCATTTGCAATATCCAAGTAAGATGATGCAGTCTGATAGCTTGCTCTCAAAAGAAGATCATTATTTTTTTCTTTAGCCCTTCATGTAGGAATTCTATAGCCAGAACTATTCTCAATAATGACAGTAGCTCCTTTTAGTAAGAGGGAGGCTGCTGTTGGCAAAAGTTCAATATTATTAGCTTTCATGTTGTATTTCGTTTGTATCTCTTTTTCTGTATTAACATAATTCCATACAGTATTGGATACTGTTTCTCTTGTTCATTTAAAGATTAATATAATCTGTCATTTCACATTGTTTCATTTGGTTTGTTTCACAGAATCATTAAAATATTGAGCTAGAGGAGACCTATGAGGTCATCTTGTTCATCCCTAGAGTCCAAAAGCAGAAGTAACTCTACAACTAAATTATTATTGCCATTAAGTAAAATGTCACTTTTCAATTCAAATTTTCCCTGCCACAAATGTTTGATTAGCTCGATCGTGACCAATTTGCATGTTCTTTCTCATATGTTACAGTATCAGCAGTTCTGCAGTTCTAAGTTAATCTGCCTCAACTGTGTTTCCAATCAGTATAGTGAGCGACAGAGATACTACATCTCTTTCTATCTTCCAGTGAATTATTAAGGGGACACAGAATTCATATGATTGACATTTTGGCCTGTGTCAGCCACTTGCCCCACATTGTCCCCACGTCTCCAAGGAAGTAATACTTCAGTGATGGATGGTGTGGACTTTTCAGGTTCTCTCACGTAGCAAGGCTAGCTGTTTGAGTCCCAACAACCTGCAGAGCTCTGGGATGTGCTCCAAATAAGCTGGAGGGTTTAGTGATGTGCTCCTATCTGAAGCCCTTTTTTAATAAATTAAAGTCTGCCTCGGTGACTTCAAAGTATGATTATTGTTACTTGTTTTCAAGAAACCTGGCATCATCTTTTGTGGTTTAATGAAGCATTCCTCTCACACTAGACTGCAGTTGTGGGTTAGAAACTTGCTGGTACTTCCCAGGGGACTTGCAGCCCTCTCGGAGAGGTTAAGATTCATAGGTAATAGCATATTGTTGGGGCACCAAGTCATACCTCTGTTTTTCCAAGAGTGGGAAGAGGTAGCCACTGATAGCACAGAATAAAGTTGAAAGTAAAAAGGCATAATAAATTATAGCAGCAAAAATGAAGTTTGGCAAGGGATGATTGCAGTAGAAGGAGGGGCAGGTGTAAAGAAAAGAAAGGATTTCAGACCAGAAATGTGTGTGTCTGAAGAAGGAGCAGCAGATTTGAAGAATGAGTTGAGGACTCTCAGTCATTGGCAGCCACTTTATGTGGTGAAGGAACCTGCTCGTGTTTGCAATGGTTTAAGAACTTTTAGTGATGCTGCAGTTACATATGCTGGTATCAAATCTGTGTGAGTGTGGACCTAACAATCACCATCCAAACTGTAGAGCACTTCAATGCAGTACTTCTAGTTTAGTTTACTATAATCTAATTTGTTCACAAAACTTCTCTAAGAACTGAGTGAGCACGTAGGAAATGCATTGAAGTGAATCAGAATATTTGGTCTGAGACTGCATTGTTTGTCCAAATGGGATTGCTAATGTATTTACAGCCTTTCTTTAAAAAAAAAAAAAGGGCAAAACCCCACATTTTGTTTGTATGCTTATATTCTACCAACAGAAAAGAGAAATTACTATTTGTTGTACATACAAAAACAAACAAACATAAAACCTCTCTGTTTCATTTTCTAGATATTATTTTTCTAAAATGTATGTTCAGGTGTTTGACTTCCCACACCCCCCTGCTTTGCTGTTATTTCCTTTACTCTTACATTCACTGTATTGTTTCCAGCAATCTAAGCTGTTTAATGGGTTTACACAGCTTTAAATTACATTTGAATCACAAACTTAGATCATAATATGCATGACTAAAAATCTACTTTCACATAAATTTGTCTTTTTTTGTTTACAGTTTACTGTACAAACAGGGAATATTACTTTGCAAGCTTAAAAGATTACTCCATTTATATCTAACATCTTTGTTCCGACATTGGAATTTCTCCATTCATTTAAAAAACAGTGTGAGCTGTGTATAAGCTCGTAATCAAGAGAGAAAAAGAGAGTTTTAAAATGAAATAGTAGATCAGACTTATGGTGCCATGGACAATTCTCACTCCTTGTCTTCCTGACTTCATATTCTAAGGTAACTTGTTTTGTATGACAATAGAATGAATAATGCTCTAAAATAAACACTGAAGAAAGAATGGAATTAAGTCAACTTTCTGGCCTTCGTAACTTCTCTCTCTCCCAGTCAGTGTAATTTGTTTGATACTTTTTTCTTTGTACAGACTAATTAATTGTTTGTAAAGCACTTTTCAGATAAGTGTTAAGTAAATGCTTAATATTATTATTACTACAAGTATATTTATTTGTAATTCACTCATTTTAATTGACCTCTATTTTACTACAGCTCATAATGACAATCAATGAAATGCTTTTCCAGCCTTTATTGATCTTCTTTCATCCCACGCTATGTCTTTTCTAACTGTTTTTCATCTCTAATCCCTTCAGAAGATAGGAATAAACCTAAAATTGCACAAACATTTTTTAGCTTCCCTCTCCTTTTCTCAAGTTAGACACAGAATTGGAAGCTTTTTACAGTATTTCAGCTACAGAAATTCAGAATAAGCACGCTTACTCCAAGGCCATACAGCTTAAAGAATGATGACCGTAAAAAATTGAAGTTAAGTACATCAGAATTGTGATATTTTGTCTGTATGTTTTAGAAAAGCCCAAAAAACACCTCAGGTGTTTTGTTCTCTTCAATGAAATATAGTCCTGGTAGTTTTTATTCATCACATGGGGCATAACTGGTCAGTTCTGTATTTTGGATGCAACACCCTACAGCAGAAATAAATTTCTAAGAAATACTTTCATCTCTTCTGTCACAATTTATTTTTTATTTTTCTTAGTGCAATACTTCTTAAAATGTGTGCTTCATAATATCTGTCGTGGTGTCTTCAGCAAGACTATAAGCTTTTTTAATGATTAGTTAAACAAACAAACAAAACAACCAAAAAATCCCCCACCCCCAGTTTCATACAGTTCTTTTTCCCGGAGTTGTGTAGGTGATTTTGCATTGACTGTAACACTTCTAAAATCTCTTCCCTTTGATACATTTTCCATATTGATGTTTTAGACAACTATTTTTCCAGGAACGTTCTACGTTTGGTATTTGTGACCCCGCATATTACTTGTCAGAGTAACTAACTTGAAACTGGTTTAGTTTTACTGTTAATGGCAGATTCCCCTTGGAATAGGGATGCATTATGTATTAATTATTGTTTATTAAAATGGAAAGTCCCAATTATGCCATTCTTTTTCTGGTAGTTATTCTTGTGAATAATTTGGAACAGTTAAAAACCTGCTTACCTATATTCTCTACCACCAAAGAAATGCAAAGGCTTGGAATACCAGTGAGTGAGGTAGATTTTAAGGTTTCTTTCGTCTAGAATCATCTTCCAGAGTTACAAATAGCTCAGAAAATCACAACCAAAAAAACCCTCAAAAAACCCCACCCTGCCACAGCAAATACTAACTGGCAAAAGGAAGAGTGAGTATGCCCAGAGCTCTCAGATCATTAAGTGTGAAGAAGTTGCTTTTTAAGCTTGAGTTAATGATTCAGAGATCCTTTCTGCATCTGACCTATTAAATAAAGGTTAATGAAGTGATCTGTATAAAATATTGGATTATTAATTATTGCATTGAAATGGATTAAAATCTGAGTCAATAGGAATGATAAGTGCTGGTTCTAAATAGCTGATTTCATATCAGTAGAAACCATTACAAGGCACATTATCTGGAAGAAAGTACTTAAATAAGAATAGGAAATAAAAATTGTGAAGCAATTAATTTTCAAGGTAAGAAGGAAATAACACTGATTAGAAATAAACTGGGATAGAAAAGAACAGCAGCAAGAAAAATGCAATCTGAAAACAGTTTAAAAATACATATTTATTTGTATGTATCTATGCACATCCAAACAGATAAGAAGTTCAAGCTATTGGATGTAAATAAATGCAGAAGGAATCTGAGAAATTTAGAAAACTTAATAGGTTGTAAGAATTATAAACAGAAGTGTAATTAGCTAAATTAAGGCAAGAAAAAAGTGTTTTTGAAGGACAATAGGAGTTGATGTTATGTATCATGTTCACAGTCAAAAACTTAATTTAAATAACAGTTTTTTTTAATCATTGTTATTACTACTACACAGTTCAAAAGGGAAATAAAATCACTGCTATTTAGTAATGAATTTAAGAAGCAAGATGATTGTACTTTTTTTTTTTTTAATTTACATTGCATTGATAAAGGTGACGGCAATGGTAGAACAGGCATTTCTAATCCACTTGATACTGAGAAATCAAAATGACATGCATTAAATAAATTAAAAACTAGGTATTTGATGAATTTCAAAATTATTAGGGAAAAGCCATCAAATGCATTGATATCTAGTGGGCAGCAAGAAACTTTGGCACTTCTTTTTGTCAGTGTCACACTTTTTCTGGTATTGTCCCAGATGACAAAATAAACTTGTTGCTTTAGATATTTGCAGGTACCTGAAGAATTAATACTACGATTGAAAGGGACTTACTCTTGGCAAAGGAGCAGTCATGACTGGTAAATTTACAGATACGTTAATCGGCATTATCTCAGAAGGGACAAAGAACAAGCCCTATGTCACATACGTCTGTATAGATATATCTTTGTATATTGTTATACAAAGATTTCAGACCATTCTTAAAAATAGTCAGCTTTGTTGTGGAAATAATTGAAAGTCATGATGGAACAGTGCCTAGTGTGACTCTGAAGCCAAGGGAGATTATTTAGTTGGAGTGGAGTGATTATTTTAACAGTGTCTTTGTTTTTTAATTCAGAAGTACACTAACTAGTTCTTATGTGTCAATAAATATGCTGATAAATTTAGGATTATTTAGAGAATGAAAGTGACCAAAAGTCTAGAAAACTTTCTCTGTAGTGAGAGATTCCTTGTTAGTTTCTGTAGTTAGTAGTTGTAGCCATATTTAACTATTTTAAAGTGAGAATGAAATATATCTTAATGATTACGGACCAGAGGAAGTAAACTCTTTTGAAGGCTATAAAAAGAACAAAACATAGAAAAAGAGTTTTAAAACTTAGTGACTTAATTTCATTTTGATTTAAGTCAAAGAACCATGAACAAGAAGAAAAAGCATCCTTTGAATACCACAATCAATATTTATGCAGAAAGGTGTTTGAAAGATGTAGAATGCCTAAGAGGGAACATTAAAAAGGGCAATTTAAATAATTCTTTCAAACTGCAGATAAACATGAGTTTGTTTTTTAGATTTTACAAGCTGAATTGGCAATCTTGGCTGAGACATGAGTGAAAATTTTATCTTTGTATTCCATAGCAAATGGTAAAGAAGTGATAAGCTGGATGTGTAGGGCTTTTTTTGTTTGTTTGGTTTGTGTGTGTGTGTGTGTATACTCAATACAGGGATTTTTTGCTTTTTACATCCATCATTCATTGACTGCTGCAGGGATTCAGCCAAATCCAAACACTGACTTTACAAGACAAATAAATAAATAAATAGTGTTTGTTCTTGAGCCAGTGAGTACAGTAGAAAGTTTACATTTCGAATGTGATAAATTACAAGAGGAACAATAAATCTTCTTAGAAATGACATTTTAACTCTGATTTGTACTACAAATTGTCTGATTGACAGGGTGTTTCTGTCCATAGAGAAAGATTTTTAAGCTTTAAAAAGGCAAATCAAATAAGTATTTTTCCCCTTTTAAAAAAAAAGACTCTATCTTTTGTAATCTTACCCCTCATAGGATTACAAAAACAACAACAAGAAAAAAAAAGACTCTGGACAAGATTTCTTCATCTTTATTAACATATTTTATTGTGGATTTGTTGATTTGTTTTGTTTTTCCCTTTGGGAATTCAGGTGTTTAAAATTACTCTATAAAAGATAAAAAGGAAGGGAATGCAATCTACACTTCAGATAGGGAGGTTGGTTTTTTAACACATTTGACACTTTTACTGAACTGAGGACTAGCGTTTGCCATTGAAATCAGATTACAAGGTTGTGCCTTTAATCAGGTCGTCCCCGGTGGAGATCTGATTTGGGGTTTTGCCCTAGATCATAAACTTGGTGAGCTCAGATGTTTGTTTGCACATACGAACCCAGAAAGAACTGTAAGAGAACTGTTTGAAGAAGACACTTTGCAAATGATATTAAGCCTGTGTCACCATATAAAATTGGTAAAGAAGGTATATCTAGTGTGTGTGGGTGGGAAGGTGACACTAGACACGCCTATAAGACAAGTAATGGGACCATCCCTATTATGGTTGCTTTCCAAACAGGGGGATAAAGGATAATACCAAAAGGCCTGTTCTTCCTGAAAATGTCACACTTCATTATATTCAGGCTAGTTTTCCAAGATAGATTAATTTGATTTAGGTATTTGAAGTTGTTTGGAAAATAATATAATACTTCCATTCTTAAGGATAAGATCCTACTGTGAGGTTCTTATAGTTCTTTTTTCATATTATAAAATATGAGTGTAATCATCAACAAATGTAACTATATGTATTATAAAATCAAACTTTAATCCATTTCATTTTTGGATTGTGTGATGACTTACTCATTTAAACCAGTCCATTGTACCATGTTAGTAAAAAAATAATTCAAGTAGATAATTATAAGAGTAATAGGAAAATCTGTCAGGAAGCAAAAGCAGAAAAAAGAACAGTGGTTTCAAACACTGAACAGTTGGCACAAAAAAAATTATTTGTGACAGCTTCACGCAGAATAAGGACAAAGAGAAGCAACTTTTGTTCACTGTGTTCCCATGAATGATCTTGTAAGCACAACAGCTTAGCAGGAGCTTCTCAGTACACACAGCGGGGTCTAGCTGGGACCAAGAACTTGCTGCCCAAGAGGCTGTGTGAGGGCACTGTCAGCCTCTTCTGCTTCACTGCAAGGTGTCCTGAGTGAACCCCAAGATGGGACTCCGAGTTACAGCATATTGCAGTGTTGGATGCTGGATAGCATCTGCTTGAGCAGAATGACAGAGGTGGACACAATTGCTCCCTGTGAACAATTAACTCTGTCCTAACCAAACCCAGGACAGAGTGTTTTCTTCTTTTTAAATACATAAGAAGGAAATAGAAGGTTAAGAGACAAGAGTGTGCAAAGGGAATGGTGCAATGAAAAGCAAGTTAGGGGAGAGAGAGAGACAAGAGGATAACGTGTGAGGGGAGAATAAGCAAGCTTTGCCATTTGGTCTGGGCCTCACTTCCAGTGATACCAATGAATGTCCTGTCCTGACTCCATGCTAATCAAAGCTGGCAGAATTCTCTGGCAGAGGCAGATACAAGGGAGCACAGAAGGCCAGGAGTGGCTTCCTCTTATGCAGGGTAATACCCTCTCAGAAATGGGAACCAGACGTCATGAGAGTATAACCTAAGCCACAAATACAATTTCAGTCTCAGACACAGAACACTGAAGGATCAATAAAGTCAAAAGCTACACTGGACTTAAAAAATTACTGGCTATGGGTCAAGTATGACAAATACAGTTCATCTAGGAGAGCACCTAGAATTTAATATACCAAAAATAGGTTCTGTAATTACTAGTAGGAAAATACTTCAGAAAAACAGACTCTGCAAGAATATGGAATGAGGTGAGGAAAACTCAGTAACGTCTAAAAGATCCATGTTGGAAGGTAAAGGGATATTTAAAAGTTTTGAGTAATCCGTACTTGGAAGTCATATTAAAAACCTAAAATATCTGAGAAAGAAACAGAAATAATTGTGGCTTAGTAGAATAAATAACACAGTGCAAGCATTAAAATGCAAAGAAATAAGGAAAGTGGTTGAACACTATTATGCATAAAGAATGAAATGGAGAACCAATAAACTGATGACAGCAACCATGAAAGGTAGCTTTTCTAATTGGAAGGAGAGGCCGAGAAAAAGAGAAGCTAGTCAACACATAAATAGGCCTAAATCTGTATTATGAAGGCTGAAGATGTGGTGTGAGGTGGTTTGTTATTTATAGAGAAAAAATATGGATTTATTGCAAATAAGTATTGGTTTTGACTGGCAAGGGGCTAAAAACATATAAGGAACAGTCACACAATTTAGGAGAAAAACAAGAACTATATTAGCTCTATATTAGAACTATATTAGACCAAATATGTTGCTGTGGTTTGACTTGCCATACAAGCCCTCTCTCTTCTCTGTAAGATCAGTAGTCTTGCCCCGTCAACTGTCTGTGCTCCTATTTACCCTACCTTCTCTGCTTGTGTGCAGTTTAATGCTCCTCCATCTGGTGGGATATGTGTCAAAGTAGGTTTCTTGCCCTGAAATTATTGCTTGAAATAGCTAAAAATTGTTAGCAGTCCTGCATAATTGTAGTGAAACACAGGTCAGGAGAAGAGTTGCAAAAATCTCAAGCACTGAGAAGTTATCTGAGTATGGTGCCCTCTTGTTTTCTTTTCCATTCTAACACTAAGTCAAATAGCCTTGGTTGCTTAAAAAGTGCATGTGGAGAAAATGTGTCAGAGGACCCGGGTATCTGTTGAGAAAGTGGGCCAACTTACCTTCTACCTGAAAACACACAGTGCTAGCAAAAGGTGCAAGAAATAAGTACAGAAATTCTGTGCAGTGAGATGCAGTACAGTGAGAATAGCTGATAGCCTTAGATAAATTATCTGCAAAGTATCTAATGTTGAGAAAAGCCTTGCCCAAATCTCACTTGATGTTAGGAAGATTAATTAAATATTTGATACAATGCTTGAGGTTTCTTAGATGACACAATAATTGCTTGAAGGGAGAGAACAATATCCCAAAACCCCTATTTAGAGAAAATCTTTGGAAATATTTTTAAAGATGTGGCAGAATAACACCTAGTAAAACAGTTTGATAAAGGATATCCAGCATGAATTCAGGCAGAAGAAGTCATGCTGAACTAATCTGTTTGAGTTCTTTGAAGATCTTAGTGGTTAGAAAGATAAGGAAAATATAGAGGATGTAGCATCCTTACATTTCAAAAAGAATTTGACAGGCTTTCACATCAGAGATAAATGCCTATGGAAAGAACTCTGGAGTAGGAAGTAAATGAAGATACTAGTAGAAAATTATTTGAAAGCAAGGAAATGGATACTTTGTGAATTTCAGAGAAGCTGAATGATGTTCCCCAGGTAATTCTGTTTTATGAAACTTGGACAATAGAACCAAATATGATATTATCAATTTTTAAAGTGGTTGAAAGAGAGCAGAAGTAACTCAGGGTTATTAAATCAGTTGCTCAAAACTTGAGTCAATGGGATTAAGATTTGTCAGGTACCTGTTTATGTTCACATGCAGGTAATCTGCTGTTATATGATTACACCACAATTTTCCACATCGTTTGCCTTCTTTAATGTATAAAGTGTTTAGTATTCACTTGGCTATTCAGTAATTTGCCTTACCTTCATTCAGCCTCAGGTACTATCAATTATTACTACTTGACTTGGGGTTTCAGACAGACTTTTTAATTTCCTTGTTGGCTTTTCCTTGACGGTTTCTAATAGCATACACTGTGCTACAGTGGAAGAAGATAAGTTCTGTCTTTCAGTGATGGGGAACTGAGGCACTGAGCAGTAACAGTAAAAGGTGCCTAATTGTTTTGTATTATCAGTCTGAGGTGTCTGGAACGTGACCTTTTACTGTACTTAATTTATACAGCATTTTATATATTCAAAGCACAACTTCCGTTTACTTAGGATGAAGCAGTAAGTGAGGAACACACAACTTGTGATGACTCCCTCTGAAAGCTTTAAATTTAAATTAGTCTAGTACAGCATTTGACTGCCTGAACTATCTAGCTGTCCTGTCTATTCATGCATTTAAACTAAAGGAAAGACTGTAAATTATAACTTCCTCCACAAATCAGGAAGAAAATAGTCTCACTGACTGCAGAACTTTGATATCCCCAGGATACGCCCAACCCATTCTTTGAAATAGACAGATTTCTCTTGTTAAAAAAATAACTATTATAGTTCATGGAATATTTTTTGGTGATAACTCCTTATTTTGAATGAGTTGCTTTGCAGTCTTGGTAGTAGCATGTTGATATATCTTTCCTCTGTTTATAGACAGGAAAGTTTTCCAAAGATAAATAGAAATTACCTTTCAGTATGTGGCAACATGCTGACACCTATAGAGCTCGAACCATCACATCGCTTGCACAAGCTTCTCTTACTGAAGCTAAGGAGGCAACTGACAGCAATTTCAATTCAATGCGTGGATAAACACTGTGGACATAGGTGCTTCTTAGGTATTTCCTGGCAGATGGATGAAATACTGATGATGTTCAGGAGTAAACAGAGTCTTCCAAGACCTACATGGGATTATGTGATTAGTGTGCACAGGCACAAACCACATGAACATGATGTTTTGCTGTGCCAGAGATTTGTTATGCTCTGATATTAGGCAGAGCCAATTGATGAGCAGGACAAGATGCCTCTTTCCGATTCTGTGAGCTGCTGAATGAGATGCAGCACGTGGATTCTCTTCGCACAGCCTTCTGACTTGCCGTCCATCACTGGTGTATTCCATTATTGCTCCTGTCACTACTTTCTTCAAAAGTTTGTTTTCTACAGGTAGCAGAGCTTGTACAAGACAGAATATGAGATGATGTATTAGGTCTTTGCCAGTGTCTCTTGCTGATGTATTTCTTCTTCCTACTATCAATCACCATCTTTGTTCATTAGAAATTACCAATAATAGAGCTTATTTGAGTTACCGCTCGAAGTGTTGGGGGTACAGCTTCTATTACTGCAATTCTGATTAATGTCATTCATATAGTAGCATAAATGTAGCTTCTTTAGTAGCTATGTAGTAACACTTTAAAACAATTTCCAAGCTTCCTGGTTTTCTTAAATTGAAGTTTGAAGAAAAAAATCTGTACAGATTTCTGTAAATCCCCTGTTTAGAGGGATTATCATACTTAGATCTGACAAACATAAAAAGAACCATTTTGTTTCTTTCAGAAAGGGATTTTGTAGTGTGTGTCTTTCCCTTATAGGACTCACTGAAGTTGAGCTTTTCATGAAGCCACCTAGTTGTGTGATATGGGGAGCTGGTCTTTGGTTTCCTTCTCCTTCAATTTCCTAGACACACGGATGTTATGTATGTGGAAGTATAAGAGGTTTTCATCATCAGAATGGCCCAAGGGAAGCTTAAACAAGACAGGAAGGTAGAAGTAGGAAAAGTAGCAAGTACTCTTCTGTCTTCCCTGCCAGAAGGAGGAATAGCAAGTATGAAAGAATTATGCTAATTGCTGTTAGTGTCAGTGTAGTTCACTTGAGTAAAAAAGGCTTTCAAGTGAGGAGGATGGAAGAACACCGCTCTGTTCTAAGCATTTCAGTTTTGTGTGATAATTTTGGTTTATACTCAAACGTAGCCAGTAATGAGATGTGTAAAGATTTTCTCAAAAATCTTGATTTATTCATTCAGGTATCTTGTGGAGTCATAAAAATTAAGGTGAAAAGCATATGATTTCTTTCTTTCTGCAAAATTGCCCTTTGAAGTAACATTCGGTTAACTGTAGCAGTTGTAGATGCTAAAACTAGTAAGGAGGGGTATTTCCTGATCATTTCTCCTGTCAGATTTTTTTGAAAATGTTCCTTAAATCTGATACTTGTCATGCCTAATTTGTGTCTAATGCTGTTATTTTGCAGGGGGGAAAAACACTTTTGTGTTGTGAGGGTGACCGAGCAGTGGCTCAGAGAGATTGTGGAATCTCCCACTTTGGAGATACTCAAAAGTTGTGGTCCTGGGCAACTGGCTGTAGGTGGCCCTGCTTGAGCAGGGGGTTGAGCTTGAGCAGATGACCTCCAGAGGTCTTTGCGAACCTCAGCCTTCCTGTGATTCTGTGGAGAGGTATGAAAATCAGTTCAGCTACTGCTGATTTCTGAAGTGGGATGTAAGACTTCTGTTTCAAAAGGTAATATGGTACAGTTTTTCAAGTCCGTAATATTAAAATCTCTAAAGTTAGAAAGAACCATATCAGCACTACTGAGAAAATGCTTTTTTGCAGGTTGAGGAGAAAGGAGATGGTAATTTTTGTTTTCACAGAGTCAATGGCACTTTTTCTGATTACTGTTTCTCCTGTTATTCCTGCATAACTTGCATAAATGGTGCCATGATAATGTGACGTAACCACTTTCAGTTTCTCCAATAAGAAAATGCTACTGTTTCTTATTTCCAAAGAAAAACTGTTGGATATTGTATCATCATCCTCTTCCACTCTGAAGTCCAGGCCTGGCTGGAAGAAAGCAGTATTTTTAGTGCTATGCTGGTTAAAAACCGTTCTGCTTAATTCTGTTGAATTATTGTACCTTTCTTGTCACTGTCCCTTCCAATAAGTGTGTAGACCTTGTCTTCTTGGAGTGCAGCATCTGGAAGAAGAATACTCTCTTTCATATCTTTAAGGTGAATCTGCTAAACTCAAACTCTGATTTTAATTGAAGCCCCTTGTAGCTCATATAATAAAAATGGTGTGTTATACTGTGTCATGGTTTAACTCCAGGCAGCAACTAAGCACCACACAGCCGCTCACTCACTTTCCCCAAGTGGGATAGGAAAGAGAATTGAAAGAGTAAAAGTGAGAAAACCTGTGAGCTGAGATAAAGACAGTTTAATAGATAAAGCAAAAGCTGCTAACTCAAGGAATCCATTCACCACTTCCCGTCGGCAGGCAGGTGTTCAGCCATCTCCAGGAAAGCAGGGCTCTGTCACATGTAATGGTTACTTGGGAATACAAACGCCATCACTCTGAACGTTCCCCCCTTCCCTCTCCTTCCCCCAGCTTTATATGCTGACCATGACATCAAATGGGATGGAATATCCCTTTGGTCAGTTGGGGTCAGCTGTCCCAGCTGTACCCAACTTCTTGTGCATGCCTAACCTACTTGCTAGTGGTGTGAGAAGCTGACAAGTCCTTGACTTAGTGTAAGCACTGCTTGGCAATAAAATGTCTGTGTTATCAACATTCTTGTCCTCCTAAAACCAAAACACAGTGTTATACCACCTACTAGGAAGTAAATTAACACTGTCCCAGCCAGGACACGCTGCTGTTATTATATCAGCACTGGATGAGTAGGAGATACAAACATGTAAACTGATGTGGGGTCTTTTGTGGTGGTTTGTTGGTTGTTTTTTTGGTTTTTTTTTTTTGGTTGGTTGGTTGGTTTTTGTTTCATTTGTTTTTTAGAAGCTTGATTTCATCTAATTGTTGATTGTGGTTAACATTGGGTTTACGAGTATAAATAAAGAGATTACTTCTCCTTCAGGCTTCAGTTATTACATCATGGATACCTGTTCCTTGACTATCATCTAATTCTTATCTCTTGCTGTAAAATCTTTATCTACCCAACATAAATTGTGTTTCTGTCTTTGCAGTGATTTCTACCATGAGAGACATTATTCCCTGCAAATTATTTTTTTACTGCAATATAAAACAGGCTAAAGAGGGCATGAATTTTTACACTTATGTGGCATATATGTCTCCTGGTTTATTTAATGCAGGAACTGAATTAAGGAATCTAAAGACATAAAAGATTATTTTCTGGAAAAAAAAAAAAAAGATTCTGTATAAAAGATGCAACTACTCAGAAATATGTTAGAATTATGAGTGTTTATATATTGGGTTCCCTTGCTTTGAGACACATTTGCTGTGAATTTTTCCCTGGGGCAGCTCCGGTTTAACATGCTCAAAATTACAAATTGGCAACGGAGTGCACAGACAGAGAGACAATGTGCATTTTTACAATAGATGTGGCTCAAAGGTGACAATTACAAGTTTGAAAAAAGAAGAAGAGATGTGGGGTCTTGTGAGGAAGCATTAGCAACTTGAAAGCCTTGAATATGTTGTAGTTACTGAATCTACAAAATCTGTTGTGTTTACTTTTGGGGTTGCCTCAGGTGTGCAGAAAATCTCTTAGAAAGTTCAGTTGATAAAATTTAATCTTTTTTTTTTCTCTCCATATATGGTGTATATTATCATATTGGGCCATCAGTCTTGCAAAATTAACCTGAAAAACTTGACAACCATGCTTAGGTCCTTGAAGTTGAGTCATTAAGAGATTGTCTGGAGGACTTAGACAGTTTGACTGTTGGTATGTTTTCTTTTAGTGTTGAGTTCTGTGCTATCACATAAGCAAATCTAGTATTTCTCTTAAGTTATAGAAATAAACTCTATGAATGAAAATTGTTACATCACCATTTTGATGAGTCAGTCTTTACTGAAGCTTTTTTTTCAATCAAAAGATAGTGCTGTTAAATAAGTATTTCTGTTATAATCATCCAGCTTCAGTCATTACAAGTCTATTTCAAGAATTAGCTGTGTAACAAGTTTTAGGGTAGGAATTTGAGGATTTGTTTTGGCTTTTTGGTTTTGTTTTTCACAAAATGGAAAAGGCAGGGAAGAGGAAAGAAGGGAAGCAGGGAGGAAGTGTTGGAGAGAAAGGAAAGGAAAGGAAAGGAAAGGAAAGGAAAGGAAAGGAAAGGAAAGGAAAGGAAAGGAAAGGAAAGGAAAGGAAAGGAAAGGAAAGGAAAGGAACTGGAACAACCAGAAGCCTTGTGCCAGTCACTGGTCTTCACTTGCAATTTTGGAGTGTTTTTGTTCAGATGGTATTTAATTTACTCTTTCGCACAGTTTCCAGATCTTAAAAAAAAGGATTTTTTCCTTACTGAAAAAGATGTATATAAAAAAAAAAATCATCTCCTTCCTTTGTCATTTTTCCTCAGCAAAAACAGGAAGATAGGTTTGCAGATTTCAGACTGCACCTCTGTGCATTGACTCATGTGAAATGAATGTCACATCCTATCTTCATTCTGGTTCGTACTTCACAATTTATTCAGGTTGTTAAGGTTCTGGAATTCATTGCTAGTTCTCTGGTTCTTCATGTTATCACAGGACAAAAGGGATGACCTCTATGGGTGATTTCATTTTATTGTTGTTTTCTACATGGGTTGATTATGGCAGCCCATGGGGCTGAGACACTAAAGTTTAAACAGTAAAGCTCTCTTAAAGGATGATGCAGTAAAAAGTGAGGGAATTTTTTCATAAATAAGGAAAATGGTTAGACTTGATGAATTTTAGCAATGAAATTGATGAGCTGGAAAACTTCAGTCCGGTGAGAGGACCTTCTTCTCCAGTCAATTTTTGGAGGCTGCTTGATGGAATATGTCTGTTTAAATAGAGGCTGAGAGTGTAGAAGGAAGGTTTTATTGAGTATGTCATCTTTGTATAATGAAAGAAACTTTTCTTGAAGTTTAGAAGACAGTTTGCCTCTAGGGAGCCTTTGGAAAGTAAGAGGATTTTTTAATTTTTAATAAAGAAAGTCTTTAGGAATATTAGAAAGGAAGCTGACTTTTTCAGCAGTCCCGATTTTGATTTTAGAAAATTATTAGCTCAATAACTGCCTGAGGTAGGAAACGAAATTATTATACTGTATTTCGGAAAAGTGAAATTACAATATTTACTTCCAAACATGTTTGTTAGGAAATAATTTTATTACTGTCCCTGCAAAGGGAGAAGAAAAGCTAATATTGGTATGAACAGGTACAACTGATACTGGCCTCACACTTAAAAAACTGAAGAAACAAAAAGAATGATGGCTAGACAATAGTCAGTTGGCTTAAGTGTTGTTTCATGGTACATATATGAACAGGAAGGACTGTCCAGGTCTAAAAGTCAATTTAAAAACCCACAACAGTAATTAACTGGCCAAAAGCACAACATTCCCTTTTTTCCACTGATAAAAAATTAAAACATTTCAAGGCCAAAATGGCTATTACTCCTCACCTGATGAATTGGCTGTCAAAACTTTCATTTGTGTAGGACCCACAGTCATATACCTTGGAGACAGAAAGGGAATCACAGAATCATAGGCTGGCTTGGGTTGGAAGGGACCTTTAAATATCACCTAGTCCAATCCCCCTGCCATCAGCAGGGACATCTTCAACTAGATCAGGTTGCTCAGAGCCCCATCCAGCTTGACCTTGAACACTGCCAGCAATGGGGTATCCACATCTTTTCTGGACAACCCATTCCAGTGTTTCACCACACTAATCGTAAAACATTTCTTCCTTGTATCTAATCTAAATCTGCCATCTTTCAGTTTAAAACCTTTGCCCCTTGTCCTGTCACTATAGGCCTTGGTAAGAGGTTTCTCCCTGTCTTTCTTATAAACCCCCTTTATATATTGAAGTGGAAGTGGACTTCTGGGCTTAGTAGGAGGTGGTGGGATGACAATGGCTGGGAAGAGTGGAACTGTACTGGACATGAGTGGTTGTTAATATTAGTGGACATTGATGCACAATTCAAATGTGCAAGGAGTCATTCAGAAGTAAGAAGCAAACCCAGTATTACAAGCTTGCACACCCATGGTAGTCAGCTGAATAAAAGTTGTAAGTGTTAATGAAGATGAGCTCCTGAATTGTGTGTATTTCACCTTTTTCTATTATTGCTTCAACTGAACTAAAGACCGTGGCTTGTAATTGCACACCAGCACCCTAGCAGAGGCTTTGGCCAGTGTCTCCAACAGATAAGCTGTGTTCAGTTCCATGTCATTGCAACCCATCATTATTTGAGCATTGGAGAGAAGTATGTTCAACAAAATTATATCCATGTAACTTTTTTCCCCCAAACTTTCGCTTTTTGTTGGAAGTGTGTTATGCAAGAACACTGCCAGCATTTAAATCGGGAAAGTTTTTGGTTTATTCCAACCTGTGTAGATATTTAAATAACTGAGTTTTATTTACATGGGAAAACTTTGTCAGCTGCTAAATAGTAAGATGACTGGAATCAGTGATTTCTTTTTCTGTAGCCAGGAAGAAAAGGTTTGTTGCAGTAATTTTCCGTGCATAGAGTTGTTCTTGCAACCAAAGCCAATATTCCAAAAGTTTGTCAAAATTACCCTAACTGCTTGCCTTGTTACAGGGCTTGTGTGGTGGGAGTCAGTTTAATGTGTTTTATTTTAAGAACAGCGATCTATATTTATCAGGTTTTTCAAATGTATGGAGTTCATTGGCAAAAAGTGCGAAATGTACCAGCAAGCCAGGAAACTTGAGACTTTCCCTGCCGAGCTTAATATAAGAGCAGTTCTCTCTCCACAGGGGCACTTCATTTTCTGCCAGCTACTGTCCACATGGTGAGCTTTTTTTCATTTAGTAAAGAAGATATTTTTAAAATCTGCTCCAGAGCACATTAACAATTGCAGGAAAGCCTTTGAACTCATGCTAGAAGTAAAGCATTTACTTAAGTGCTTTCTTGAATCTAAGCCTTACATGCTGACCCCGGAAACACAAATTCTGATTTTACACCTGCAGGAGCTAGTGTTGCAGGTGGATGTTGCCATAATGTCTAAAAATATGTTAATGGTATTGTAAATAAGCCACATCTGTTACAGTAGTAAGGGGTGAAGACAGGGCTGCTTTTGACCACCCACTGCAATACTGGGTAAACTTAAGTGAAAAATCACTGCAAGGGTCTTAATATTTAGTCGTCTCAGACTGTAACGTAGCATTTCTGTGACACTTCTCAGGTTATGAACAGCCTGACTATTTCTGTAATGCATCAGTTGCCTGTCATTCACAAAGAATTTTTTTGTTCTGGTCAGTAAGAATTCACTTAAAATAGTATGTAATTGCATTTCTTTTCCTGGGGAATTTATTTAGTTGGAGTATCTTGGAAACCTGGAATAGGGAATTTCTTCCTTAAATGCCTTTTTAAACATCTTCAGTGTTATTTACATAATAGGAATTTTAAGTTTCATACTGTTATCTGGCCTCGAGCCATAGACTTGACTAGTCCTTACTTGCAATAGTATTCCCTCATGGTTATATTTTAATTTCTGTAAATTAAAAAAAAAAAAAAAATTCTTTGCTTCCCTAAAAAGGTTTCTGTGTGAGGAGGAGGAATGTTTCCTTTCTAATAAAAGAAAGCTGCAAGATGTAAAGTGCCTTCATATCTTTATGTAAGAAGCCTTTCACAGATCCCTTGCAGTTACAATTATCTCACTGTTACTTGTAATTTTAAAATATATATTTTTCAAACACAAATCTAGTGATTTTTCTCTTACACAGAATCTCCTAACTTGCAGGAGCATGGCAGTAATTAACTTGGAGGGGGATAAAATTAGTGAATGGTGTTTTCAATAACATCTTCTCTAATGTGATTTAAATAAAATGATTATATCATAAAAGGTATTTCAGAAGCCTGTGGAAACACTGCCATGTGTGTTGATTTCCTAGTACATATGATCTACTTTTAAAGCGATGGAGTTTAAAATGTCACACTTGAAATGTCTTCCAGTTTGTTGTGAAACAGTTTCGCATCTCGTGACAGGCCACTCTGTTGTCTCTAATCCCTCTGGGTTCCTGGTAATGGCAGGAGATTATATTCTTGGTCTGTTGATCATTGAGATGCCAATTCAGAATACAATTAGAAACACTTTAACATACCCTTAAATCCCAATAAAGCCAATTGAAACTAACTATGTGTTCAAATGCTTTTCTGCAGTGAAGACGAAAGGAATGGAGGCATGCTGTCTGAATGCTTATAAAGTTTCTCTGATCTGAACAAAGCATTGCAAAAGCAACTTAAATTCTTCTGTTGTCTTAAGTTCCACTATGAGATTCAACAATACCAACCTGAGTTCAAAAGTGACCAGCATTTATTTGCCTTTATTTCCTTATTAGTCTAGAACATGGAGGCTGGTCTTCTGGCTAGCAGGTTGTGGTTTTGTCCTGATACATATATGCTGCACCTCTTGGCATCTTCTAGCAAGGATAACTGATAACTTTTCTGGTGCAAGAAAAGGTCAAAGTGTTGCTGGTCCAAGCAAGTTTTTCCCTTCAGTGGTAATGCATCTGTACAGTCTAATGTCTTTCTGTATTTGGGGGGCAGTGCAGATGCACTAGCTAAGTAAACTGACCACAGCGAGGGGGAATAAAATCTTTGTGAGGGGGGGTCTTACTTGATTTTCAGTTTTGGAGAAATTGCAGTGCTTCAGCTGAAGCACCTGCATGGTGAACTCATTTCTGTACATATGCAAACATATCACAGAGGAGCCAGACAAAAGACACAGGACAGGCACTGGGGTGCATCGCTTGGCAGGAACACAGGCAGCCTAAGTGAGGGAGATACTATTGCCTCTTTTCTTTCTTTTGGTGGAAAGACTGAAATAACACACAAACTAATATAGCAGGCTAATACCTAGGATTAGGCTAGGATTCAGCATTTCCTGAGTTATTTAGGTCTTGTTACCTAAGAAGAAAATGGTGAAAGTAATAATTTCTCACCTAATATGTGGTGACGTACTTCCACGATGGAAGAGTTTCAATATCCCAAACTGCAATCTAACACTGAATTATAAGCCTTTTAAACAGAATCCCTTGTATATGATTGATTTTTGCATCAGAATTAGTGAATACCAATGATCTTATTTGAAAGTGAATGAAGTAGAAGACATCTGAGTGAAAAATACTTTGCCAGTGCTGAAATTAAGCTAAGGTTCCTAATTTTTCCTCTCAGCTTTTAAGATAATGCTAAAAGAACTCTAACAATTTGTGATTTTTTGGTTTGTTTGGGTTTTGTTTGTTTCAAACAAACAAGCAGCGCATTGCTCTTACTGATAATTCCCTGATTCAGAAATGCCTTGGAAAGCTTGGCATCATCTGCATGGAAAATGTGATCCATGAAATTTACACTGTTGGGAAGAACTTCAAAGTTGTGAACAGCTTCCTTTGGCCTTTCCTTTATCCTCTCCTCGGGAAGGAATGAAGAAGAAAACCCCCTCGGTTTGAATCTCTATCTTGGCCTCCAGTTGGAAGCCATCACTCCAGCAGCAGCTCACTTTGGTAAGCGTAGGGATGCCATCTCCTGAGTGTCTGGTATGATTTCCTGCAACAGCAGGGGTTGATTTGAGCTAATATACTTGATGCAATTTAAGACTATCTGATCTGGTGAAAATATGGCACAAGTAAAACTTCTTCACTTTCTGGTTGCAAGTTGAGCATCTTTGCAGTTCTCTAACGGAGTGCTTTAAATGTAATGAATATTAATGAAAACTTCTGATGAATTTAGATCATGGAATGTGTTTCATCATTAGATTATATCTTTGAAAAACTTCAGTTAGAACAATGAGAAAGAATTATGTGCTGAAACTTGATTCTAAATTTATGTATATTAGGTTTGTTTCTTCTTATGTTAGAAGGTCATTACATTTCACAGCACACGTATTCTGCAGTACAACTGTGTTTTTGTAAAGGATTTACTGAGAAGTGTCAACAAAGTTCCTTTCCGCTTAAATTAAAATTAGTTTTAGTGCAATTGTTAAAATTCAGCTGCAATTGCTTTTTAAAGAAAACAATAACTGTGATTAATTTATAACAATATTAAAAAGGTGGTTGGTAATTTATATGGTAAATGAAATCTATCTCTTCACAAAAGGAAATGAATATGCTGACTTTGTGCCAGTTCCTGCCATCTTTATTCACAGTGTCTTATACCTTATTCCGCATTAAACCTCTAGCAGAGAGACTTGGACTACTTGCCTAGAAAAGCAATTACTTTTATAAATGAAGATGAAAGAATCTGTTCTTAAATAAACATGAATAATCCCTCCACCGGTTCAGAAGGCTGAACGTACAGGTGCCATCTTATCCTGGCCTAACAGTTTGTTAAAAAAAACCCCTTTTCATTCACCATTTCAAAGGGCTGGATTAAGCTACAGTTATTTTCATATTTCTTGCTCTTTATTCCTGGATTTAACTCGTAGGTAAGTAATAGGTATTACAGCAATTTAGGATGAACTTTCTAATTTTTATGTGAACGGATCAGTAAAATAGTCGTTTTGAGTAAGATAAGCCTGTGCAATTACTGTTGCAATTAAAGTTTCATGAAATCAGCAGGACTTTTTTGGATACTTTTCAGTGCAGACATTTTGTTCCAATAAAAAATAATATCTATATTTGAAACAATAACATAAACTAGGTAAACTTACAATAACTTACATTCTAAGTGAAGTGATACATGATGTGTATTCTGGTTTGGAAAAAATCTGTCAGACTTTCATACCCTATTGATCAAGTTATTTTCATTGTCTTTCATTGATTCATATTGTGATTTAACTATTAAAGAAGATTTTCTTATTATGGAGAGGAGGATACAAGGCAAAGCACTTCCAACTTTTTATTTCTGGTTGAGAAACATTAAATGACAAGATTTAACCCCTCATATTTTTGTAGTTCTACACTATGACACATGTATCCTACACTATGTATCCTATTTATGAGCCCCTTCTCTCCCATCCTGTTCTGTCTGCCAGTTATTCCTTTATATGTAAAGGGCGATTACATGGGGATTTCAACATCCTATACAGCAATCTGAAAACTCAAAGTATGCGAAAATATTTTCATTAGAATCACAATTATAGTTGATAGTAATTGAATGTGTTGCCCTGCATTTCTATCTGCAAGGATTTTGGGTGAGCACCAGTAAAACGAGTAGTCAGAAAAATTGAGTCATTGCAGTCAAATTTAGTTTCCGGTGGAAAAACTCCTACCTTCTGGGTCAAGCTTGCTTGTTTTCAGTCACATCTTAATCAAGCTGTGTATCCAAAAGAAATTAAAAATATCTCAATAGTCCCCAAATCTGAACTGGCCACCTTGGGTAGCTTGATGAGTTACAAAAACGAATAGATGCAGAAGGCAGTGACCCAGTTACAAAGACCCAGAGTGGTCTCTGTAAATACTGTACTGTCACATAGTGCTCTTTCTTCTTTCCTTTTACTGTTTCTGTACTAATTGAAAGGGAAAAATGCATCTATTTGTTCCCAGCATCAGCTGTTACATTTTTAAAGCCATTATATTTCACCAGAAAGTCCCTGAAGGGATGGTTCTCACCACAGTTCTTTGCTAGGGTAGGCTGCAATGCATAGAGGCCTCCAAAAGCTGTAGCCCATTTCTGATCACAAGAAGGACCCAGACCTAAAACTGCCTCTCAGACACCACCAAGGCCAGAAGAGCAGTCCTTTACTTGGCCGAAGGCTGCCTGTCACACCTGGGCTCTGGTGTCAGGGAGCAGCGGGAGAAGGGCTGCTCCCCCAGGGTCAGCGAGCCAAGGCTGGCTGCAACGCTGCAGTGCCCTCGCCCAGGGTGCCTGCTCCCAGCAAGCAGAGGGGTGACAGTGAACAGGTCTTACTGGCATCCAGGCAGGACTAAGGGCCGAGGCCTGAAGGCCCCAGTTTGATCTTAAATGGAGCCCCTGGACAGGGGGTCTGGGTGGAGACTCCAGGTGAGGCTGGTCAGGGCCATTAAGCCCTATTAGTGCCCTCAGGGCACTGACATGTGGAAAACACTGAGCTTTTTTAAAGCAACTCACTAGCCATTGCCATTTTCCCCCTTATTCATCTTTGAGTTCAGGGAAGGCAGGAATGTCTGCTAGAAGCAGAAGGAAAAAATACTTTAAAAGCAACTACTCATCATCTCAGAAGAGGGAATTAGAGTCCCTTAAGGCAGTGACTTCTTGCCTGGGTTAGAGTGGACTAAATTCAACTGTTTGTAAAAGAGCATAAACCAGGATTGTTTTTGAAAGAGGATATGTTGGGTAGTTTGTGTAAGGTCACCAGTCAGCCAGGCTGGGCTGGACACCCACTTCAGTGGGTCTCATAACCTGAATGTCACTGTGTTTTTACTGTGCCAGGGAATTATGGAGAACACGTTGACCTGAAGCATCTTCCTTTGTGCCAGTATCAAAGCTATTGAAGTTGAATGTATCTAGCAGCCAAACCAGACTCTGAACTCCATCCCCAGCAGTAGCTGGTGTAACTGCTTTTGGTCCCCTGAGCAAGTATACTGCAGGATGTGGGTGCAGCTCCCCTAAACCACAGAATGGGTGTCCAGGTTCTGCCACTGTTGGCCAGCTTTTGTGCTGTCTGGTATGATAGAGTATGTTCTTTGTGAGCCTTGTCTTGAGAGTCATCTGCCAGGGCCTCGGTGGCCATGACGTGCTGGATCCTCCCCTGTAGCAGCTGCAGTCTCCATCTGAGCATCTGTTGTTGACTCCACTGAGAAAGGAAGTTGACAGAACTGTCACTGAAGAGCTGCCATGCAGAAATGTGCCTTGTAGTCCTATGCCTCTGGCCAGGAAAAACCCCAACCCAGTGCCCACCCCATTATTGTCACTTAGCTCTGGATTCTGTGTGTCCCATTTGGCAGTCTTGCTAGGCAGTCCATTAGGCTTCTCCTCAGAAAATATTCCCCTTCAGAGATCGTAATCAGCTGTTGAGATTTTGTTCCTTTTGAGAACTTGGCTCCACAGCCAAGGTGCTGTGGGAACAGTCTTTCCCTTTCTGCCAGCCATTCTCTTCAAATTAAAAACACTGATCAGACTGATGTTTTTCCTGCCTTTGATTGATCCTGTATTGCACAAGATTTAAAGTCTTATTTTGGCTAAACAGGCCAAAAGCAGACTCTACAGGAGCTGGAGATGAATTCTCCATCATCCCTCTGACGCTTTAATCCAGTAAATACTATTTTGGCATTAGCAATATAAGGCCACAGGCTTGGGGCTCACCTGACAGCTAATAGCCCCAGGCAGATCCCAAGACTTAGGAAGAAGAGACCCCCACTGGGAACACTACTGCTCTTGTGTGTCTCTCCTCTCATTCACCTTGAAGAAGACTGAAACTGTCAACCTTAGGGTGCAGAACAACATCAAAAAGGTGAACACAGCCCCAAAGAAAAGCAGTAGATTTTCTTTACACTGTTAGACTGTTAAAACATTACAGTTTGAGTGTAACTCTCCCCCTATAGCATGTCCAGCTGCAGTAGCTGGGGACATAGAGTGGCATCCAGCTGAGACAGAGAAGGGCTGGCACTGGAGCAGTTTCCTAATGTAACCTCGTTTTGCCTCTCAGCTGGAGAGGGATGAACTTTCAGCCTGGTCAATACCCCACCAGTCCTCCCAGTTGTATCGAATCACATACTGCAACCTAGCTTTCAGCTGTGGTATTTTTGCCTTGGCACTTTGGGCTCCCCTTTTTTGGTTATGTTAAGAGATTAGAAACTCTCTGCAATATGCTGAATGGCAGCATCCAAGCTGTATTTGGACAGTAATAAAAAATTCCACTACAGATTTTAAACAATATGTCAATCTGTTGATTTGTAACAAAATAGGTTTTAAAGATACCACAAAATGGATCCAAAAGTTCTAGTTTTTCTCATAGACAGCAAATATGATCTGCCATCTATCTCTTCTCCTAGCTTTAGCCTACACAATACTCCCAAATTTTTACTCTTTAAATTTTTCCTGAGCATTTATTTGGAAGAACATTTGAGCTTTTTAAAATTGTTGGAACTAGTTGTTGAAGTTATTTCTCTCATAGCTGTCATGTTACTGTCACCTCTGGAACTCTTTCTGTCCTTCCTCCTTCTTACCTTTACATCCTTTGTTGTCTTGGGGGCAAACTGCAGTGGTGAGTAGATGCAGCATCTCTAAATTAAGGCAGTTCCAACAGGAATATGGTCTATGCCAGCATTCCTGTACCAGTTTGTTTTCTTTTCTCAAGATACGATTTCAAGTGACTTCTGTCATTGGTTGGTTAGGGTGACGTGACACATAATCTGGAGTGTGTCCAAAGAAGGATGATGAAGCTAGTAAAGGATCTGGAGAACATGTCTTTTGAGGAGAAGCTGAGGGAACTGGGATTGTTTAGTCTGGAGAAGAGGAGGCTGAGGGGAGAGCTTATCACTCTCTACAACAACCTGAAAGGAAGTTGTAGTGAGGTGCGTGTTGGTCTCTTCTCTCAAGTAACTAGTGATAAGATGAGAGGAAATGGCCTCAAGTTGCACCAGGGGAGGTTTAGATTGGATATTATGAAAAATTTATTTACTGAAAAAGTAGTTAAGTATTGGAACAGGCTGCCCAGGGAAGTGGTGGAGTCACCATCCCTGGAGGTGTTCAAGAAAGGTGTAGACATGGCACTTCAGGATATGGTTTAGTGGGCATGGTGGTGTTGGGTTGACAGGTGGACTTGATGATCTTGGAGGTATTTTCTAAACTTAATGATTCTATGATTCTGTGATCTATTCAGGAGGAAACTGTGCTTCATTAAGTTAGCATCTTTGTTGATTATGAACTCCATTTACTATTTTAATAATTATTTCCCCAGAGCTACTTCACTGTTGCATGGAGTTTTTCCTGAATTAATCTACTGAAAAAAAGTTATAATTGCTTTAACATTTCAACAATGTATGCAATGGATCCACTTTAAAAGTTCATTCAAATTTATAATTATTACCACTTCAACCAATAGTCTCTATTTTGTGCATTTACAATGAGGAAATGCCGTTGGTACTAGTAATAGTGTTAACCCTTAAAGCACGTTTGAACTGTAAGTAGCTATATAGATTAAAAAGATCATTTGTTAGAACATTTTAACTTAGGATCATCTACTTGGATGCAGAATTTTTCCTTGAATTAAAATGTACCTGATAAATAGGACATACTTTTTATATTTTAGTATGACAGAAATAATTCACAATATTTCTGTAGCTAATTTAAGTAACTAATTTCCTGTATGTTTTACTATTGTTGTTGTCAAAAAATTAATTCACTTAAATGGATTTCACTCCTTTCTGAGGTAGGGTTAGTCGCTATAGATATTGCCTGGTATTTGTTGTTAAGTTGACCTTCTCTCTGCAATAATACAGGACTTCTGTCTAAAAATGAGTCTAGCTTTATAACCAGATTTTGTTTTTCCTGCAGTATGGCACTGTTGTGAAGTAAAATGCACATTGACCTTTTTAGTGATGTAAATAGGGAAATTGTTGTACGTAAGACCCTCCCAAGACAAAGGTAGATTTATTGTGTGCTACAATAACAACTTTTTCAGCCAAGGAATAAGAAATGATAAATGTAAACCTTAATGTTTCCAACTTGACCACATAACACAGGGATATGAGAATCAGCAGCGGTATTGAACGTAATGGTTTCTGTACTGTTAGATAATTTATTTCAAAATAAATAGATTTGTTCTGTTAATAATTTTATTTTAAACAACTTTACTCTCATCTTCTGTTCCCGTAACACTGAATGCCTGAAATTCTATCCACTAAAATACAAGCAAATAAATAATTAGTCCTTACCAGGAGAAAAAAAAATAAGAAAAATTGAATTATCCTTCCATCCTTCCATTTCGTAGCAACAGTGTCTTCAAGTTATATTTTGTCCATTCAAAAGTAAGTTAAGCTTCGCTCTTCTCCTAACCTAATTCAGTTTCAGTCTTTCGCTTGCTTATTTTAATTGATTCATTGCCAATTTCAGTGGATGTCATTATGTGACTGTGTCCTGATGAGCCTAACTTTTGCAAAAGATTTGAAGTGAGATTTACGACAGTGAAAAATAATTATCCTGGTTTAAGTGTATTGGGTAATATATTTTTCTTTAATTTTTGCTTTGACCATGAAATACTAGCAATTTTCAACAGGATTTTCAACCCTATCTTTACTGTACAACACAAATTTAGGCTTTGTTTCTCACTATTTTTTAATATGTATAGTGTTCATTACTGTGAATGTTTTACAGATCAAAACTTGGATCATCTCCAACACTTTGTAATATGTTGAATTCCCATAAGGATAAAGGTGTGTTCCGTTAAGCTAATTTAGTGTGAGAAAAATATATTATTTTGTACTCTTTTTTTTTCCCAAAGAAGTGGAAGGAAGCTGAATAACAGGCATGGTTTATAAGCAGAATGCCTGTAATGTGAATGTGTCAGGCTTGACATGCTGAGAAGAGTGAGGATGGAGACCCTCCCTCCTTGGTACTTTGGTCTAAAAGGTACTTTAGAAATTTTTTGTTTTAATTCTCTATAAACACTGACTTTTACAGTCTTTCACCATTGTAAGGACAAAACGTTTCATATTAAAATCCCAGATAGAATTTATCCAAATATTTCCAAAAAGTTTCATTCATAGATAGCATATTTTGCTCTTTTGCTACAGTCAGATCTTGAAAATGGTGCCTCATGGGCACAGCTGCTGGATTTATTACTCAGCGCTTGAAGGACTTAATTTTGTATTCTTACTTTCAAATTCAAAGTTACCCTGTTGTTAAATTGTACAATTTATACAATTGTGTGAGCTATTGCTTAACAATCACAAATATAAAGGGAGAAAATAATTTTCAAAAAAGTAAAAACATACTATGGATGAGGTGTCTTAAGCTTCAAGAAGAAATGTTGCTGCATGTATATATGACATGCAGAAACCTCTCTTCATGCTGCATTCACTCTAAATGTATGTACGTTAAACGTCTGCTTTTGTGTCCTGATACTTGCTCAGGTATTGTATGACAAAGGGTGGAACACATAGTATGTCTCTGCTAGACTTAAATGCCTTACTAATGCTTTCTACAGCCAAAAATTAACTCAAATTTCACTTGACTGAAAAAATAATACTGAAAAATACCTTATACAGATAGTTAGTAGGTAGTTTTGGGGAAACAAGTTGTTAAGAAAAATTCAAGCCCTTGAAACGTCTGTTAATAATGATAAGCCCCGGCAAGTGGTTACTGCATTTCAGCTTGTCTGACGAGAACTTTTCACATATTTTTCTGAATATCCATCATCATTACAGGCTGGACAGAATTTTGCTGTGATGTATCACTGTTAATTCTCCACATCCACTAGTATCATGCCAAGTAAAGGAACTGAGGATCCCGGTGAACACCAAGTTGACCATGAGCCAGCAATGTGCCTTTCGAGCAAAGGCGGTGAATGGTATCCTGGGCTGCATGAAGTGAAGTGATGCCAGCAGGTTGAGGGAGGTGGTCCTTGCCCCCTGCTCAGCACTGGTGAGGCCACAGCTGGAACATTGTGTCCAGTTCTGGGCTTCCCAGTACGAGACAGATGTGGACATACTGGAGAGAGTCCAGAGAAGGGCCACCAAGGTGATTAAGGAGCTGGAACGTCTCTCATATGAGGAGAGGTTGGGGGAGCTGGGACTGTTCAGCCTGGAGAAAAGAAGGCTGAGAGGGGAATCTCATCCATGTATATAAATATCTGAAAGGAGGGTACAAAGAGGAGGGAGCCAGGCTCTTCTCATGGTGCCCAGGGACAGGACCAGAGGCAATGGGCACAACTGAAACACAGGAGACTTCATCTGAACATTAGGAAACACTTTTTCACTGTGAGGGTAACTGAGCACTGGCACTGTTTGCCCAAGAGGTTGTGGAGTCTCCCTCTTTGAAGATACTGAAGAGCCATTGGGACACAGTTGGAGCAGATGACTTCCAGAGGTCTGTTCCAATCTCAACCATTCTGCAATCCTGTGAAGAAGCTTGCCGTGCATGGTTATGACCTATGTCTGGTCTACCCAGGCATCTTAACTTCTTGTATTGTGATAAATATTTACTCCTTTTTTATGATTAGCACAATTTAGGCAGCTGACATTCTAGGTACATGGGCAAAATCATAAAGCATACTGTGAACTAAGAAAAAGTCATGATCTGTCACAAATTCCCAACAGGAAAAAAGGTCTGACCGATGGAACTATTTGAAGCCAGCCCTTTCATTGGCCCACTTGCTCTGGTAATGTCCTTTCACTGGAGGTAGAGAGTAATTTTCTTGTTAAAAAGGAAATTACTGTGAGATGTCAGAACATGTGCTGCAAGATACCATGCTGTCTGAAGATAACTGTTTTAGTCACTTGACAGAGTGGTGTGATCAAAAGATTATGCAGTAACAGCAAGACTGTTGATGCGTGTGTGCTGCCACCACTTACTTCCTGCTCTTGATAAACAATTGAGCAGGACAGCCTGCAGGGCCAGCGTGCACTGTGCAGCAGGACACCCAGATCTAGCGGTGGGGATTGGGGACAGAACTTCTGCGCTTTCACGCCTGCTGTTATACACTCCTTTTTGCAGACATGGCTGTTGCTTCTCTTTTCCCAGTTGTAAAACGGAGTGTTTTCTTCCCACCATGCTGTATGGATTAATTAGCTGACATTTAGAAAGAGTTTCAAAGAGGGGAGCTAATAGGACAGTGTTAAATCTAAGGCATGAGAGAGCACAATCTATATGTTTTTTATCTGAGCAATCTCACTGATGTCAGAGAGCCAAATTCCTTTTCTAATCTAGGAAGTGAAATCCTAGGAGGTGAAAAACATCTGCAGCTTGCATTTGAAAATTTGATTTAAAATCTATGTGACCATGATTTCTGAACTGTGGCATTATGAATTGAATCAAAGTAAGGCAGCTGCATATGTGACTTGATTTTCTGTTTTGAGTACTCAGCAACTCTCACTAAAGTCAGGAGGAAATGTGCAATTTTTTTTTGTTGTTTTGTTTTAAATGAGGTCACTTAAACAGCAGCTTCAAGTATGGATTTAAGAAGCTAACTTTGGTTATCTTGGCTTCTCAGAATATTAAAAAAATTAAGAAGGGCTTTCATTATATAGGGAAGTCATAATGTGCCTTCTCTGAAGACTTCATCCATAAATAAACTCTTGTAAGCAGGACTTAATATGAATATCAGATTAATAGAGTCTGCTGCTACAGCAGGTGTTTGAAAGGCAAAGAGTGGCACCAATAGGCATAATTCAAAGTTCATGGAAATCAGTGGAAGAAAAAAGTATATCTTTTTATTAAGTTCTATATTTAGCTAGAGCTTTAGAAGTGCATATATACATTGATTAATTTTAAAATTAAATATCTAACAGCAGTGTTAAAGTACTTTTTAATCATTAAGATATGCTTCTGAAAAGTCGGATTTATAAATAAAGTATAGATGAAAAGAGGACTTCATTATAATGATTTAAATCACTTCAGTGTGTAGGGCTTAACTATGGTATCTATGCAGGGCTTGTGCAAATAACAAGAATCCCAGGGGCGGACTGCAATGTCACAAGAGACGTTTTGTCTTCAGAGTTCATCAGCAGAAACCCCATGAGTGCAGAAGCTGTCTGTTCAGTGCCCAGGTCTCCTGGAACTGCAGAAGTAATGCTCACCGGGGTGTGTATGCTGTTGGGACTGCGCAGAAAGTGCAGCCTCGTGTGCCGCTTTCACAGCCCTTGCGAAGAAGATGGGCAGGGGAGAAGCCTGCCTTTCTGGCTGCTGGGCCCCCCATTAACCTCCAGATTGTTTCGGTGCAGCTGTGCTGAAATGTATTCCATACACCAGCTGTCAGCCTAATGTAACTTGAAATGGGCTGCTGTAATAAACCATTATCGAAGCACTTGAGGAGAATGTGAGCCTTGACCTTATCTGGATAATTATCTAATAGAGTGCACAGAGTGATTCCTTTAATTGGTGTTGTCATCCTTTGCAGCCATAGTAGACTCTGCTGGCTTGGGTAGTTACCCATTCCTAGGGTGTCCTCCTACTTTTACTATCAGTGTCTCCGTTCTAGTTCTGTAGCTTTTGCTAGAGATGAGAATCACGCAGAATTGTTAAATAAATTCTGTTGGGAGCATTGTAAAAATTCTGTTACTCAAATTATTTGCTTAATCAACCCCAGTCAGTTCTTGCTGATCACTAATCTTTTAAACTGTGTTATGGAAGGAATCCCTGAACAGTATAATAAGCTCAGGTGATGGTCGGTAAACTGTCAAAACACAGGTCTTGGTTAAGACAACTTTTTCACCGCTTTGTGACCCACTGTCATCATGTGAAGCAAGAGACTCAGCTCTTCTAGGACACAAATTTGCACGTTTTGCTTACCACACAAAAGCAAATCTGTGTTGCAAAGGATGGATTAGTAGTGTTCAGCAGTACATCTATAGCAATTTGTTTCCATTGGTTTGGTGAATGGGGACAAAGAAAAGGACCCCAAAAATTTCTCACTGAGGTATTTTACTTAAGAGCTTTGAACAACTTTGTTTTCTGATGTGCAAAGAAAGCATTTCCTGAGGATCTGTATGGGCAGATGCGGGGTGGGGTGTAGTTTTTAAGTTATTCTTTACTTCAGTTTTGTCTCTCAACTGCTTTCTGCTGCAAGCTCATCTAGTGGGACAGATGGTGGCACCACTTCTTAAGTAGCAAAATACATTGTCAGTTCCCATTACAGGAACTCAAATTTTTTGAACCATGAAAAAATTCTGCTGGTGTTCATGTGTTAGTCATATAAATATACTTAGTTGTAATTTAGGTAGAATGTAAATGAAACTTAATCACAAATCTGGTGTATCATCTCTGAAAGAAGTATCTCATAATCTGTATTGCTGTCATGCTTCTGGTCCATATTGGATTCTGGAAGGTCAGATTCTGAAAAGCAAAATCTGTGGGTTTAATATATGGTGTTTTCTGGGCATTGGACATTTTTTTACTGAATAATTATGGTACTGAAATAATACTGTTTCATTTTTTACCTTACTGAGAAGCCCTGCTCTAGCCTGTACTCTTGGACTTTCAGCCTTGTATGTCTCTGAAAATGAGGTGCTCAGAATAAAATGGATTAATGTTCTCAAGGAATCACATGATTTTTTTTCATGCTCTAAGCAATTTTTTCTTAAACAATATATTATGAAAATGATCCAATCATTCCTTTATGCTGGCAAATTTATGTAAACTGAAGTTACTTTTAGTTGGTTACTGTATTTTCCTAATGAATAATTTAATCCACTGTATTAATAGACTGAAATATTAGCAGAAGGAGATTTCAGATATGAATAGCAACTCATATTTGAAAGTCTGAGAAGAATGGAAACTGCAGATTTTTAAAAATGTTTGTTGATAACAAAGGCATTTGATTTTTTTTACATGTATTTCAATGAAAATGCAAAGGAAAGATTGTCGTTATTTCAACAACAACAACAAAAAAGCAAACAAACTCCGTGTACCAATGCTGAAAAAATAAAGTAACTGTATGAGTGAGTGCTGATGTAGGTCAATTCAGCTGCTCTCCATATTCATTGTGACAGTCGTAGAAATAGCTGGAGGCAGAGTGGTTACTGATACACTACACTGTATTTAGAGTTTTAGATGCTGTGGCATTAAAAGCAAGACCATTGGGAGCACTTAAAAGGATATTGGTGATACAGAGGTTGAATTTCATCCTGAGAGAAGAGATAATGATTCTCATGGATTTTGGTGGTCAGACACAATTGACAAGGCAGTAGGTACTAGATGCTTATGTGAATTTTGTTGTTGTTGTTATGATGCTTAATTTCTCTGATCACTAGTTCAGTACATTTCCCTAATTAATGGGGGAATACATAAAAAATTGTTAGATACTCAGATATTACTGTAAAAGAGATCATTTAGCTGCATCTATATCGTAATCCTAAACTTACTTGTTACATTGATTAGTCAATCAAGGATGAACATTGTCATGCCTAGGGACTGGGCAGACAGAAAGTAGTAAAGAGTTCCCATCCTATCCTGAACAGTTTACTGGCCACATGGTTAAAGCATACGTAGCATCAGGGGGTGCACCAAATGTGTAAGAGAAGAAATACTGTGGAAGTTCTGTGATCCTATTTTATTTGAGTGGGGAAGTAGTTAGATTGAAACACTGAGAGAGAGAGAGAGATGACAGTAGAAAGGGAGTAACATAGGGTGAAAAAAGTGTGGGGTACAGCAAAGGAACAGGGAGTCAGGGCAGGTCTGGTCTGGCTACTACAGCAGGTACCATTTGGCTTGGGTTTTTATGCAGTTTTCCCTGGGAAAAAAGAGGGGAGGGAGTTACAAGAACTGTAGTGATTGTTACTGGACTATATTTTTATCTGATGGAAAATGTTCCTTTTTTAACACAGCACGTCTAACAGGAATAAATTAGTTTGAGAAATTGACTTTTTTTTTTTTTTTAGCACAGGCCACAATTTCATGAGTATTAAATAATATATGCTGTTACCAGCAGAACGGAGAGATTCTCAGAACTACTTGTGTGTAAATAAATATTGTAGCTTAAACAGATACACAGGCCCCTGAAATTTGTGCAAATCTTCTCACTTCACATCGAGTCTGATGCCTAGGCAGACAAATTTCATATCACTGCAGATTCATATATCCTTTTCAAGTCACCCGATAGGGTTGAAAGGTTGCTTGGAAATATTGCAAATGAAGGGCACGTAGCAAGACTTTTCAGCTGATGTTTGTGGTTAAAGGTGAGAAAAGGATAGGTTTCGTGATGACTGATTGAGTTGCACTGTGCCTGCAACTTAATAGCAGTTGTCAGTAGTCAAGATGGCTTGTGAATAGTATATTCTGTTAATATTATTTTAAAAGACCATGTTCTTGACTGTAACTCTTTCTTTGCAACTGTTTGAGAATTGCCGTAATTTTTATGGAAGTGAGGAAAAACATTTTATCTCTGCTGTCACAGAACAAGTATGGGCTGAGCCTGAAACTTTCGACCAAGTTGTGAGTCTAATTCCATAGTGCACATAGAACTCTGTATCCCAAAAGCAAACTCAAACATAATTTTTCTTTTATATCAGTTATTAGTTATGGTGCCTTAATCTCACAGTTCTTTGGAACTTCATGAGCTTTCTGTTGCAAGATAAAAGCAAGATTTAATTTGATATTGACTTGACTTTCAGACAACTCAATTTTTAGCAGCAAGCAGGTAAGATTTTTAATTGCACTTGAATAAAATTGGTACTCTATGCTAATTTTCATTAGAGGATTGTGATGGGTTGACCCTGGCTGGATGCCAGGTGCCCACCAAAGCTGCTCTATCACTCCCCCTCCTCAACTGGACAGGGGAGAGAAAATGGAATGAAAGTCTCGTGGGTCAAGGTAAGGACAGAGAGAGATCACTCACCAATTACTGTTAAAGGGCAAAACAGACTTGACTCAGGAAAATTAATTTGATTTATAGCCAATCAAATGAGAGTAGGATAATGAGAAAGAAAAACTAAATCTTAAAACACCTTCCCCTCACTCATTCCTTCTTCCTGTGCTCAACTTTGCTCCCGATTTTCTCTACCTACTCCCTTGCAGCAGCACAGGGGGATGGGAAATGGGGATTGTGGTCAGTTCATCACACATCGTCTCTGCTGCTCCCTCCTCCTCAGAGGGAGGACTCCTCACACTCTTCCTCTGCTCCAGTGTGGGGTCCCCTCTCACGGGAGACAGTCCTCCACAAACTTCTTCAACGTGGGTCCTTTCCACAAGCTGCAGTTTTTCACACGCTGCTCCAGTGTGAGTCCATTCCATGGTGTGCAGTCCTTCAGAAACAGACTGCCCCAGTGTGGGTCCCCCACGGGGTCACAAGTCCTGCCAGCAAACCAGCTGCAGAGTGGGCTCCTCTCTCCACGGGGCCACAGGTCCTTACAAGGAACTTGCTCCAGCATGGGCTTCCCACGGGGTCACAGCCTCATTCAGGGATCCACCTGCTCCGGCATGGGGTCCTCCACAGGCTACAGGTGGTCATCTGCTCCACCATGGACCTCCATGGGCTGCAGGGGGACAGCCTGCCTCACCATGGTCTTCACCATGGGCTGCGGGGAAATCTCTGCTCCGGTGCCTGGAGCACCTCCTACCCCTCTTTCTTCCCTGACCTTGGTGTCTGCAGAGTTGTTTCTCTCTTATGGTCTCCTTTCTCTGCCTGCAGTTGCTGTTGCATGACAACTTTTTCCCTTCTTAAATATGTTATCACAAAGGCACTTGGAACATTGCTTATGGGCTCAGCCTCGGCCAACGGCAGGTCCATCTTGGAGCTGTCTGGCATTGGCTCTGTTGGACAAGGGGGAAGCATCTGGCAGCTTCTCACAGAAGCCACCCCTGTGGCCCCCCCCGCTACCAAAACCTGGCCATGCAAACCCATTACCAGGATTAAACTGTAAGCATTTTATGAAGTTATTTTTATCAATTTATTTTTAATTGACAGACAAAAAAAATTAGGGGAACACAAAACAGAGGAAAGCCGCATTATTCAGAAGCTTCCAACCAAAAAATTATTTGTCTACTTTGAATATAAAAAACCAAGGACTCTATAGTATACAGAGAGCAGGCTGGGGAAATGATTCAGGTTTGGGTTTTTTCTGAGCCCTCTAATAAAAATTTCCCTGAAACATACTTCAATTTTTTGGATCATGGTTCTCTATAATACGAGGATTTTGAGTTTGGAGAGGAAAACTGTTACACTTTCTTCCTCTTCTTTTACTTTCTGTTGTGGTTTTAACCTGGGCAGCAGCCAGGCCACCACGCATCCACTTGCTCACTCCTCTCTCCTGTCTGGGATGGGGGAGAGAATCAGAAGGGTAAAGATAAAAAGTATTTAATAATTGAAATAAAATAAAATAATAATGATAATAATAGCATATACAGATGAGTGATGCACAATGCAGTTGCTCACCACCTGGTGACCAGTGCCCAGCCTGTTCCCAGCTAGCGATCCCAGAGGAGAGAAAATCCCAAAACCCCAGTCCCAGAAGAGAAAAAAAGAGTGAGACAGAGAGAGGGAGAGTGCTTCCCAGAGAACCCTCACCTATGTACTGAACATGATGTTGTATGATATAGAATGTCCCATTGGACAGTTTGGGTCTGTTGCTCGGGCGGTGCTTCCCTCCAGCTTCTTGCGCACCTGCACACTAGCAAAGCACGGGAAGTTGGAAGGTCCTCGATTTCTTAGAAAGAACTGAAAACATCAGTATATTATCAACATTCTTCTCATACCAAATCCCGTACTGAATCCAAAACACAGTGCTATTCTAACCACTAAGAAGAAAATTAGCTCTATTCCAGCTGAAACCAGGACACTTTCCTGCTTCATCTGTTAAAACTGGCAGAATTCAGGCTGCTGATCTGGGTTTATTCCATAAGAGGGTGAAAATCTACCTATGTGCAACAGAGCAGTGAAGGGGCTGTTGAAGAATAAACCAGCAAAAACCTTGTTATGTAAAGATAACTCCTTTTTTTTCTCCCTTTAAAAGGCTGTTGTTCTTATGTATCCTGGGCAAAGGTAACCAGATATTTCAGGGTGATATTCTTTCTGTTGTATTGAGTTGCGTAAGCTGTTTTTATCTTACCTTTTACCCTGCTGTGATAAAAATCACCTCCCTTCCATATCTTACTTTATGTCTAGTCCCAGTTGTCCATGTACTGTCCTGGGGGGATGAAAAAGAAGTAGCTTGCTTTCTGAAAAAGCAGTGTGATGTGACTAGCCTCAGATGGCTGAGGATAAGGGAACAGAGTACTTCAGGAAGGAAAACTGCAGTGGCCAAGTGGCAAGGAGGAAACTAGAAGGCTCTTTGCTTCTTGTCAGGAGGAGAGAGAAAGGAACCAGTGCTGGAACTAAAAAAGCTCTGGCTAAAAAAACAAATGGTGATGTTGGAAAAAGACTAGGAAGGAAACTGATTTAGCAGAGAAGGGAAGCAACTTCAAGTACTTTAGTGTTGAACTGGAATGATTTTGTGCTTATTTATATTCTGACAAGGAGAACCTGAATTGTTTTATTCTAATTATAGTAGGTAGCAGCCCCAGTCAAATATTCTATTTAGAGAGCAGCAGTCGCCTCATGGAAAACACATGGTATGTGTACAGGTATTAAAAACTGGGCCCAATCACTGAGATAATTGTAAGGTAGTTTAAAAGTGATACAAAATTATAATAGCTATTATAAATAATAACTTGCTATTGGTTGCTATATAGTTATTTCCTGTTTGAAGCATATGGTATATCCCTTTTTCATTTCAGTTGCAGTGCTTCTTTTGTATTCAAGCTTAATATACTGTCAACAGGTCATATAAATCTATTGAATTAAAAGATATTGTGTACAACAATTTGTTTCAATTACAAAATATCACATCTTCTGTTTAACTGAGGGTTTAATGAACGGCTATTTAATTAGGGGCTTTAAATCAGGTAATCAGTTTGCATCACTGGGCAACAAGTAATCAGTTTACAACATGCAGTTGAACAGTCAAAAGGAGCAATAGGCAGACCTTTCAGTGCTAGTGTTTATTGGCTAATTAAATAATCTGGAGTCCGGGATTCATATAAAGCAGGGAATAGATGGCAGGTAGGAAGGATGCCAGAGGGGGGTACTTGACAGGGCTTGATGGAGCCATGAAAATATTAGTAGAGGCTTGTCATGCAATTCACTGTGTACACTAGACCACATTTGGAAACAGAATGTCTTATACCTTTGCCTGTCTTTGGGAAGTACATACAACTCTAGTACTGAGACATTAAAGGTGTTTATTGTTGGCTATGATATAAAAGAACACATCAGTTAAGATTTTCTTTTTGCTGTACTCTTTAAACCCTTTTTTTTTTCTTTTGCTTCTTCTTTCTAGTTCTATCACATCTTAAATGATTCCTGTTTGAATGAAATTGATTACACATTTCCATGAAAAACCTACTGTTTACATCAGTACCTCTCAAAACACAGGCAATAATTGAGTATACTCACTTCCTAAGTGTGAGATACACCTTTTAAAGGTGTAAAGTGAGGTAAAAAAACACTTCTGTCTGCTTAGTCCTCCTACTCACTTGTATCTATGATTATAAACAACTCTCTTCATATGATGTCTCTGCTGTCATCCAATCAGATTTTAATTTAATAGATTTTAAGGATAAAGGGGACCATTCTGATAATCCATTATGTGTTTTTTAGGCTGTAAGATTTCAGCCAACAATCCTAGTATTTGTCTCAAAAGCTGTGGCTGATCTATTGAATCATTTTAGAAAGACAGTAAATCTAAAAATAAGAAGTGATGTATAATCCAGTACAAGGTGGGGAAATGATCCTAATATTTTATTTCTTTTATTGTTAAAGGCTTGCATCTTATTTCTCAATTTGTTTTGCTTTCCTTCTTCTGACCCTAGACGAACTGTCAACTAAAGATCTTTTCCTTTTCATACAGACCCTACTGATATGTCATAGCTAAAGCACTTAATACTATTTCTTCCAAGTAATAATTTAAAATAGGTAATTCCTAAAGGTTATTACAGCTCAAAAGAATTTTTTGGGAAATGCTAGTGGTTTGTAAAAAACATACTAGTTCATCTGAGAGACCAAAACCAAGTGTGATCGTGAATGAATATGGGGAAGGATTGTGGATTTGGTTATTATTTTTTACTTCTGAGGTTTTTAGATTTTATAAAACAAATTGAAATCTGGTAACCACCACATGCTCAGGAATCATTTTTTTTTCTTTTTTTTTTTCTTCTATTTAGGTTATAACTACAAGTTAGACTTCAAGAATAGATTTCTTCTCTTCCCCATCATAAAATAACTAAGTTTTCATGATGGTGCATGACACTGAAGACGTGCTACATTATAAATAAGTGCAATAATATTGCATATATTAAAGTTCCTTTACTGTGCTCTTTTCTTCATGGCTGATTAATGAAACATTTATTTTCCCTTTAATTTTGCTGGGGCAGAGGAGGATGATTTTTTTTCTGTGTGGGAGTTTTGGAAAGGGGAATTAGAAGGTTTTGTTTTGCTGTTCTTCTAGGTACAATTTCAAAATATATATTTCTTCTTATCATCCTAACAATGCCTGCGCAAAATACTGCATCTCTACAGTGTACTTTTTAATCGTAACATCTTTCACTGCCTTACTGGACTAGCATTTTACAGGAAGGACTACCTATAGATGGCACCAAGAGTAAATATTACAGGAGAAGTCATAGCTTTAGAATCTGTCCATGTTTATGCTGAA
>NW_010326396.1:91678-106966 GCF_000700745.2 Antrostomus carolinensis
GACTCAATGACTTTCTGAATATTTTGACAGTGTTACAGTATTTTTATTCATTCTTACTGGAAATAATCTAAATCCTTCATCTGACCTCAGCTGAATGTAGGAATGTGGAACTGGATTCAGGAGATATTTGGCCTAAATGGCCTTTGGCTTAGTTTTTGTCTTTCTAGCCTGTTGGTCTTTTGACAGTTCTGGAGAGCGTACCTTCTCCCAGCAGTGAGCCACATCATCTCAATGCTCTCAGCTCCTGTGTGTGTAGCTGCAGAAGATGCAGGGCAATAACATTGCACCAGACGTTCTTCTTTTCCTCCAGCTGCATCCTCGTTGTCCTGGTAAGCCAGCAAAACCTTTCTGTGGAAAAACAACGGGGTGCTGAATTACGTCAGGGATGGCCCTGGCACTGTACTGTCTCTTTATGGCTTTCTTCCCCTGACGCTGTGCAATGAAATGCTCGACATGCTGGGAAGCAGCATCAACCTTTGAGGCAGTGTGGCCCTTAGTGTGTGTGTGATTAGTATATGCATCCCTGTATTTTTGCTGTCAGTATTTTGTCCAAATTGTCTCAGTATCCCCAGTCATAAAGCTTGCAATGCCAATCATAAGCATCAGCATTGTTAATAATGTTACGTTACTTTCCATCTGCAACTCCAAATACAGTAACCAAGCAAAAACCTGTCAGTAGAACCAGCATGAAGGAGTCTGTTCCAGCATTATTCACCTTCATAAGTCAAAGTAACGTGACATTACATTTGATGTAAAGAGAAGTCAGGCTGAGACTAGAGCAGGACTCTAGAGATTAGTACAGAAATGGAAAGCCCCTATTACAAGTTTTCCTGTTATGTCTCAGGTAAGGTGCAAAACAATGGCATTAAGGCAATATAATATGTGAAATAAAAAGAACTAAAATTTTGCAAGGTGACTGTTAACTATTTTCATTTTTAAATTTTTCTTTAAATGTGTAGTTATGAAATAATAAGCAGAGTATGACAGTACAAAAATGAATGGATTTGCACAGCGCTGTTGGAAGCCTTCATAGAAATGAAAAGATCTGCTTGTTCTGAAGTTACAGGTATATTGTGAAAGTAATCTTTCAGCTGTCCTTCTAAAAGGTGCGACAGAAGCTGCTTTTCCATTGGAAACGTTAGTATTGCTAACCCATGTGTAGCACAGTGATAAATGAATGATGCAAGAGGTACCTAATTATGAAATTATGTCCCTCTTTTTTTTTTTTCTTTTTTTTTCCTTTCCTCCCCCTAGAGCAATTAGATTGCTAGTAAAGTTTTTGGTGTCATGTGAGCTGATGAAGGCCAGGGGCCCTGATTCAGCATAGGAATTATCACCGGTTCACTCATTCTTATGAAAATCCTCTTTACTATGTGGAAATAGGGAGAGTTCAGAAGTACGTGCTTCTGCAAATAATTCAGAGAACTTCTGAGATTTTTGCAGTTTCCTTATTCCTTTACTGTGACCTCAGTCTTTACTTTCATTTATAACTTGAACAGAAAACCTTGTGCAAAACATGTAACGTGGTGAATGGCCATTTGCCAAAGCCCTGGTACCTGAGCTCACCTTCTCAGACAAACAGATTTGTGTGTATGGATTGCACATCAGAGGTTCAAAGAGCCTCTGAAATAAAAAAGAGGACAAGGTTAAGTACAAATATTTCAATTTATTTTGTGTGTGGCAAATTTTTGACATTGCACGTTTACTGTAGTTTTCCCAAGCACTTCATCTCTTCTAGCAACATTGATCCTGAAAATACAGAGAAGCTGTATTTTAGTGTTTGCTTTTGAGAGAGTGAGAGAGCACTCACGGTTGCTGAGGTCAGACCATGAGAGGGAAAGAAAGGAGGGAAGAAAGCAAAGCTTTGTGTTTTCAGGAATTACTGCCTTCAGAGTACATTTCTCTTTTGATGTTGGCTTGGGTACTGTTTTCCTCAGATAAACTTTCCTTTCTTACTATCCATTTCATGTCATTGGTCTTCAAGCAACAAAGTTTTCTATGCAAGAGATAGATGCACAAGTGGTTTTTAAATCTTTGCCATCCTTCTCTCAAAGTCCCAAATACCTACCATTGGGAGGTTTAACACTCTAGGAGAGCTTTGTTCCTTCATCAAGCAGCAGATTTTCTGGTTTGTTGGTTTTAAAAACCCTCCATAAAATAAGTTTAGAATGCAGTGCATGACAGTGCCCTTATGGTTGAATGCTGCTGCAAAACCTACAATACATAAAGCTATTATAGTGCTAAAGCTAAACTTTCTTTTAAAAATTAAATGTTTTGTCTCCAGACAGACATTGCCTGACATCACATGTATTACATTCTCATAGTACCATTCTTTGTGTCTCAGCCATTTTGAAAATAATAAATATACTGTGCCATAATTATTTTGATAGTTAAAAACACAGTCTGCTACTTTAATTATACTGTTGTCTTTTAACTGATATTTTATAATTTCATTCCAAATTCCTTCTCATTGAAAGTTATAATTGTTTTAATGTAACTGTAAGGGGATGTGTAACTCTTTCTAGCCATGATACCTAACTATTGAACTGTACAGATCCATGTGACCAGCACTAGTAATATCAACTGGAACAATGAAGTGATGAAACTGTATGTTAACCTGCTAGTACCTATAATAGGCATTGGCACCGTGGGCGTTTTGTGTTTGGAGAGTAAAGAATTCTTTTGGATAATAGAGCAAAAAGTGAATTCTCCTTATCTCCTACATAACTTCTCTAATATGGCAACAATCTTACATGAAGTACTGTCTCTCTATTTGTCTTGTATTTAGTTATAAATGTATAAAATAATGGTAGCATTGAAAGGAAGTGTCATTTTTTAGTCTTGTACTTTAAAATTTCTTGTGTACATTTCATTAATTCTTTCTAATTATGGTCCAAACAGATACACAGTTTCTGTTATTGTTACTTTTATCTTAATAGAATTTTAAATTTTTATATTCCAGTATTTTCTTTAGCTCAGAAGTTAAGTCTTGTCTGTTTTCAACCAAAAAGTATTATTTTTTAATGTATACAGGTGGTCTGGATTTATTAACTTATTCCCATTTCTATTTCCCATTGTATTTTTCCAGAAAAGAATCAATGTTTTTTGATCTATAGTCAGATAAATAATACTCACACATTTACTCTTAAATCTATGGCTGCATGCATAATACAAGGCCATATAATACTGTCAACTTTTAAATAGAGATCCTTACTGACACTTATTTGCTCAATATAGCCAGCATCTCCTTTATTAGTTTAATCATAGTTAGTTCATCAAATTAAAAATATCTTCACATTGAGAAAAACATGACTTGTCTCATGTGTGGCAGGCAGTATTTTTAATGAAGTTTTTTGGTTTTGTTTTTTTCTCTTGGATATTTGACTTGGCTAAATCAAAACAGCTTTGTTATAGAAGAAATTATGAATGTATTCAAGGCTTCTATCTCCATTGAAATAGCAGCAAAACATATGGGATACAAACAAGAATTCTTTGAATTTTCTATGCCATAGCAATTTTTCCTTAATTAGGCACTCAGTAGTATGCTTGGGGTTTTTTTGTTTTATGCAGAATTCTGAATTGAAAAATTACCTGGCATTTTTAGGTGCAATAGGTTTGTGAAGTAGTTATCTTAATTAAAAAGAAGAAATATTGAGTAGTAGCTCTCCATTCTTTCATATGAACTTCATGTGCTTTTATATTTAAGAGAAGGAAAAGCATAGTTGCCCTTACTTTAGCATGCAGGAAAATAATTAGACACTGTAGAAACAGCAAAAGCTGTGGGAGACAGGGGAAAGAAACTGGAAAAGGCAGAGAAAAATAGCTTCAAAATGTTGGGTTGCAGAGAGTCAGGGAAAACAAAGCAAGCAAACACTTTCTGCAGCTAGCCCCGTGTTCAGTACTAAACGCTGCCTACCTCTTTACCTGCCTCTTTGGTTCATTAACAGTACCAGCCGTCATCAAGAGATGAAAACCCCAGAAAAAGCCTTGCCCTTTCTGAATGACTGAGATTTACTCATTCCTGTTCTTCTCTGTGATGTTTCCACAGTCCTCAATGTCAGGTTCCCAAAATGTTTCAAAGCCCATTATGGAGCCCAAAAAGGATGTTGCTTGTGAATTGGTGAAAGGTTTAAGGAATATAGCTGACATCTAAGACGGTGTTTCCAAGTCATTGTCCTGTTCAGTGAGATTACCCAGGAGCAAGGCAAGAAGCACACGTCCACCAGTGCTTGTCCATCATTTCCTGCAGCAGTGCTAACAGTGAATATCCCACAGGCAGTGGGAGCTGTGGAAATAGCCTCACCGGGCTTTACGCTCCCCTTACTGCTTTCAGTTACGTTCCCACTGGATAAATAATTTGGTTTAGGCTTATGAAGTAGTGTGAATTAAATCTCTAGACTGACTTTGTTCCACTACTTACTGCTAAACAACTGGCAAAATACTTCTTTTAACTGAACCATTCCTCATTTTCTCACTGTCTTCAGTAACATGAAGGAGCAGAAACGTGGACATGATTATCAATTATGATTATCACTTATTTACATCTGCTTGAAATTCTAGATGCTTGAGAAGTCTGCTTGTTTTACTCAGTAAGAGAATAATCTTTTTATTAACACCCCACAACTTTTTGGTAATTTTTTTGGTATGTGTAGTGGTTTAACTACAGTAGGGCCATGCTGTCCTGCACTCACTCCCCCCACCCGGTGAGATGGGATGGGAGACACAACAAAGGGGGCACAGGATTAGGATGAAGGACAGGGAAGCCTCCCTCACCAGTTATGGTCACGGGCAAAACAGACTCAACTTGGGGAAGAAAAATCAATTTAATTTGTTGCCATTCATCTGAGTAGCACAGTGAGACATAACAACAACAGCTTACAACACCTACCCCCACCCCTCCCTTCTTCCCAGGCTCAAATCACTTTGCTCCTGATTTCTCTACCTTCCTCCCCAGCTCAGCACAAGGGACAGGGAATGGGGGTTCAGTCAGTTCACCATTGATGCTCTTCCCGGAATGAAAGTCCAGGAACAGAGTGTTCCAAGGTGAGCCTCCCATGGAATCACGGACCTCTTCGGGCACAGCTCCCAGCTCTGGCATGGGGACATCCACAGGCTGCACACAGGCCTCTGGTCCAGTGCAACTCCTCAATCCAGCTTTGGGGGTCCACCCCCGCTCTGGCATTGAGCATCTCTGGGGGTCTCAATTTCAGTCACACTTGCCCTTGGGTTCAGCTTTTCTGCTCCAGCGTGGAGTCCTCCATGGCCTACACATGGCTATCTGCTCCGCCATTGAACCTCCATGGGCTGCAGGGACCTCACTGACCTTCTTCTGCTCCATGTGGTTGAACTGGGTGTCTGAGGTTCTCTGTACTCCCCCTCCTCCTCCTTCCTCCTGGCAACGAAGCTCTCTCCTTTGTTTTGGCTGATAGTTATCTTTTTGTTCAGGTCAATGGCCTCTCCTCCAGGTTCTCTCCACCTTCTTCTTTTCAGGACAGTCCTTCCCCCCACACATATGGATTCACAGGGGCGTTTATCTATTGCTCATTGTCTCAGCTCTCCAAGTTTGGGGGGAGACAGGGGAGGATTTTGCTCTCGTAAGTTGCCGTCTTACCCCACTACCAAAAACGGCGCCCCCCCCACAAACCCAACACAGTATGTCTTGCTGTATTAATGCAGTCTCTAAGAACATGGTATCTTCAGGTGGTTGTCATAGAGTACCTGCTAGAAAGCTATTTTGAATGTTGGCCAGTTTGAGCTCTTAATGTGGGTCAACATAATGTAACTTTAAAGCATTGTCCAGTTTATAGAGATAGTGTGGTCTCAAATATCAAAGTAAGTCCTTAGACCAAACAGTCTCCTAGTTATCATTAGGTAGTTTCCACTAATGTTTTCTGCACAGTATATCAGCTTGGTTTACTGGTAGCTATAAACATCTCACACGAGTACAGCTACTCGAAAAGCTTGGGAACAGATTTTGAATTTAACACTTGCAGGCAAGGTGTAAAGGCTGACAGACAGCTCAGCATGGGTCAGGGCACAAGCAGAAACTCTTGCAAAATGTCTTGCCAAAAAAAGAAAAGTGACAATAAATTTACATCTCGGCATGGGAACAGGCAACGACCAAAATCTCTTGAAATTTGTCAAGAGGGAAAAGAAAATAGTGTGGTGGAGCACTCTGTGCATAGAAAAATAATTATCCACTAGGTCAAAGTTACTCATGGCTGACTGGGCAGGTAAAGGTGGGGTGAAGGATATTGTAGGCAGTGATATGTATTGTCACCTTTCGAAAATAAAAGAGATGGTGTAGGAATTGTACCCTGCCCGAGGGGAGAACACTGTCCTGCCCACGCTGTGGGCACCCACTCCCTCCTCCCAGCGCAGCCCGGGGCCTGCTGCTCCTCCATCATCACTGGGGCCAGGGCTGGGTGAAATGGAGCCCCTGGACCCATGGGCAGGGGTGTGGGTGGGGGTCCCAGGTGGGCAGGGAAGGTCTGGCACTGCAGCCTGGTGGCTTTGTGCAGGAAATGGTAGGTCCATCTTAAAGGCTGCATTGAGTTGGTTGGGTGTTTTGGGGGCCTGGGGGTTTTTGGGATGCCAATTACCCTGTGCCATATTTTGAAGTGTAAAGAGGCAGTCGGAAAGCAACTTGAATTTAAAAGAAAATGTACAAGTGCTGTTCATGCTTACTACACTATGAGCAACTAGCAACATAGTCTCCAACAGTGTGTACAGAAAGGGTAGTAGGTGCTTTTTCTCCCCAAAATATTGTTGATTTTGTTTCAGGGACAGGCAGAGAGGGAAGCCGGCAGAGAGAATAGTGTGGTTGCAGAGGGCTGCTGGGATTTTTGTGTTATTTCTAAGGGAACTGGACTTAGCCTAAAGAGAAAGAAGGTAAGAAAAGTGAAAGGGAAGGAAAATATAAAGGGAGAGATCAAGGAGAGAAGAGGAGAAATATGGCACTGCAGAGTGAAGACACAATATGGAAAGGATGTTGTCTAAATGTAGCATTGATTAGTTATTAGAGTGAGTGCAAGATTGACTAGAGAGTGTTAGCAAAAGTTTAGATCACTTGATTGATCTCTTAATCACTGTCCAAGTTGCTTTCTCTCAGGCACACGTAGCTATTTCTTGGTCTTTGCAGCAAATATTAAAAAAAAAAAAGTTCTACGGGTAGAATTTGAGGCCTTGAATATTTGCTATGATAGTATGTGAGTGTACTTCCATATCTTCCTGTTCTATAAAATCATTATATCCTGAATAAAACTTATGAAACAGGTGCACTATATGCTTTTTGGAGAAAAATAAAGCCCGCCTCTATCTTTATCTGATTAAAAACCTAAACGAAAATCCCAGGAGCCAAGCAGTCATGATTGTCCCAAAGAATTCTCTGAAATAGATTTATTTTGTAACTGATATGATTGCTGTAGCAAATGAAGGTTAATGTGTCTGTCACCCCAAAAGGAATGGTGGGTGCAGTCATTAACAAGTGTCCCTCTCTCTTTTCTGTTAGTATTGATGGCAAAAATACCTTTCTGAACATCAAACTAAATCCCTGCTTTTTACCTTTTCCCCTTTTCTCCCTCAGCCTCCACAACGTCTTCTGATCAGGTTAACTTGTTTTCTTTTGTGGCAGTCATTCATCAATTTATTCTGAGAACTTCCACAGCTGATACAGAAATCAATTAAATTCATATAACAGGTTAATCTCAACTAATAATTACTCATTAATCTTGCTGGAAAAACATATTTTCTTCAGCCCATTGCCAAGTCACAAGCCTGAGAAAAAAGTGAAGTATTTAATCTGTTTTGTAAAGTTTGTTAATGACAAATTCTGGCTGACAGATTGGAAAATTAGGTCCACTGTGTTGGGGTGCATTCAGTTTAAAAAAGCGCTTAACTATATGCCAAGCTGTCAAAGAAATTTTGCATGAAAAAAGAGAAGTTGTTAACAGTATGTCTGTGCCCAATGATTTCATAATGTCCATTTTAAATACACATGGAAAAAAATAAATCAGCAGCATAGAGCCATTTTCAAAAAGTGGAGTTTTGAAACTATCAAAAGAGAAGCCCGAGACAGCTTTTTTACTCCCTCACACCTTCCCCCATGTTTTTCTCTGCATCTTTGACTTTAGAAGTACTTTTATTTTCCCTCTAAAGCTTTACTTACATCTGCTTGCTAATTGAATTGAACCCAGCCTTTGGCTTTCCTGAAGAGCTCCTCCTTATTCTTGCCCTCCCATCCAACCACAGCTGCATCCTGGGAGACACTGTTTTCCAGTGCAGACGGATTCGCTGACACAGGTAGGTCATAGCCTAGGATGATTTAGAAGTCCCACATTTGATAAATAATTCAACCTATTTTCTGGCTATTTCCTTAATATCCAATTTCTGCAGAGTTGCTAAAGTGTCTGACAAAAGGTCAAATTGATTGCGCAGCTTCTCTCTGTTGAACTTAAATTCTGTTGCTTCCTGGTGCTGCTCTCAGTATATCTTTGCTTCTGATTGATTTTCTTATTTCAAAAATTGATGCAAAAAGTCTTTTCTAGTGAAAAGCTTGTTTGCCAATATTCTCCACTCCCTTTATGGATTTCTGTTACATTTTTATTTTGATTACTTGCTCCTCACCTGTTTATATTCTCGTTTCCTTGAAAACCCGCATGTTCTTTATACAAATATCACATTTGCTCTCATCTGCTGTATCACACCATGCTCTTTGGCGAAAGGCATAATTTCATTTTCAAGATCTTTTTAGGAGCAGATAGCAGCCTCATCTTACCAGGCCAGTAGACTATTTTTATATTCAGAAAGAGAAGAAAAACAACCTGTTGTGAGCAGCAAGTCTTTATTCCTGGTCAGAGATGAATTCCCAGATAAAAGGATGTATTTCTTCTTTGCCTTGTGACACAAAGTCAGACTTGAAAAGCCTTCTACTTGTTCAAAGTGACTTGAAGGCTGAAGAGGTAACACTGTGTAAGACTGTGTGTGACACGCAATGCTCTACGTGCTTGTTCTGTGGATTCAAAGTACCCCTTTGGTTCTTGAACTCTTTTTAGTTTGATAGAAAACCCATCATAATGTTTGACTATTACAAAGCTTCAGCATCACAGATGCTGAACTTTACCTGACGTTTGTATACATCATAGCAAGTGAAATTGGGTTACAGGCATTGTTTTGTGTGGTGGTGATGAATTATTTCTGTCACTGAACACCACAACAGCAATGGAGTACGCAGCTGTAATAACACATGTTCACATTCTATTTGTTAGTTCCAATATTGATTTAATCTTTTTCTGATATACCATTTTTTCCCTTGGACTTACTTTGCTATTAAATAAAGCAACTTTGAGGTTTCCTTTGTTCAAAGAATAGTTTTTATCTAAAAAAATCCTATATCTTGAGGGGAAAATAGTACACATTACACAGTTCTCTGAGATTTTATACAGTTGAGCATATTCTCTTATTAATTTGATTTTTCTATGGTTCCATATTGCCAGTGTGACAGGCAAATTGTTGAGGTGAGATATAATATGAATGCACTTACGACAGAGGCACCTGCCCTCCTTTTATTTCTTACTGTTGTGCAAAATAGAACAGCAGATCTAACCATGGAGTTTCCTCTGCTGCTGTAGAAGGTTGTTGCTCACGTGGGTACCCATGCACCCCTTCTTCATTAGGTCTTCAGCTAGTTAGGAGAAAAAAACCAAACGGTCTTTCACTGCCTATGATGTGGTGTTTCTTTTCCTATTGCTCTCATACTTTGAGCTAGCATTATGTGTCAGAAAGGTGTTAAGTGAGACTTTTAACTCTGAGTTGGCAAGGACAATCTGATTTTGGTTGATTATGAAATCATCGTTAGCAACTTTTTGATGTGAAAGGAGAGTGGGTTTGGTAATCTTCCTTCTTATCCCAATGCATTGTATTCAACATGGCTGGGCATCTAGCAGTTTTTCTCTTGCAGTGAACAGGCAACTGATTTATTCTGGAAGACTTAACCAGCAGTCATGCTTGTCAGTGCGCTGATTTTCTTCTGGCTTAACGATAGCAGTTCAAGATGAAAAGCTGTTAACAAATTACAGACTGCAAACTAGTCTCATTTGTGCTTATCGCAGCACAACCATAAATACACAGATTGTTGAAATAGAGTATTCCTTTGGGGGTGAATTTCTCCATTTCTTCTGTTTTCACTGAATAGGTCAACAACCAAGATTTGAAAATGAGAGGAAAAAACTTCCCTTGTGTCATGGCTTCTGTGCCCCCTTTCATGCTCACATTAAAGCTTTTAAGTAGTATAGGGTGCTAAATAGCATAGAATAGTGTTGACCACGGAACTTTGCCTATGAGAGGCAGGTGGTATGGGTTTCTTGAGATGAAGTTTATCTATCAGGCCCTGTGGATCTGATGATGACTAAATCAACAACAGAAAAAAATACACAGATTACACTGTTTGGAATGGCCTGCTTCATTTTTGGCCTTTTTTTTACCCTTCCCACCTCTCTTTCTTTAATACAGTGCTCAAAGCAGCTTTGTGTAACAAGGCTCTGTAGAGACCAGGTGATATTACAGACATCCATGTTCCCTCCATGAATCTGGGATTATCTCCAGTGTGCCTGTTTAGATACAGTTTCCACTGACATTAGCAGAGTTTACCCAACATGGATTTGTTTCTATTTTGTTAGCATTTGTAGAAGGATGAGAAGGTGGGTGTATGAATGGTCCCTTTTGGACAGAGACAAAGGAAAATGGGAGTTACGAAAGAGTAATTCTAACCTCTGATAGGAAAGGAAAATAGGAGACACAAGTCCCCAAGGCTGGGGGAACAAAATATAATCCCATTACTTTCTATTAATGCTTCACAATACAGACAGCAGCAGAAGTAACTACTCTGTACAATCTAAAAATCTTAGGTAGTCAGAAATTAGGTAGCAGCCAATTCAATTACCAGGAATAAAGCTAAAACTGTATGTGTAATATGAAGTGATTCTAGCATCTGTGCGTTTACCAGTCTACCCATAGCTCTGTCATTGTCACACAGTGGCAGTTTCCTGGAAGTTTCCCTGTGGCAGATGCTTGCCATTTCCATTATGTATAACCCTCCTTTAAGAGGCTGCCGGTCACTGCCATCAGTATGAGAGGTATTTTATGAACCCTATAAAAGGGACTACTTATCAGTCTGGGAATGACAAAATATATCGCCTCCAGATTGCCAGTTCTGAAAAAGAAGCTGACTGAAGGTAGTAGGGGAAGTGTTTTCATATTGCAAATGGACACTTTAGTATACCTATCTCATAGCAAAATCATGAGATGTTTCATACTGCTTTTAAAACAATAAGCACAAAAAAGACATAGAAAAGAATTCTTGGGTATCACAAGCACAGACTCCACAGTAGGAAAACAGCTCAAAGGAGAAAAGCTGCTATGTGGACAAATGTGAATTTTGTCAAAAGGCAAAATAATGGGGTTTTTTTTTTCAGAATTCATCTGTATTTTTGATGTCTGACTTTATGCCACAGCAGATCACACTTACAGATTTTATTGCTGTGAAGGTTAACCTTACTTTTAAAACAGAAAACATGACACACAATTAGTTAAACTCCTTAGCTACTAGAGGTCTGTTAAGAATCTTACAATGAACTTTTTAAATTACAAATCTTCATTTGCAAAAATTTTCTGAACAGTATATCCAGAAACCCTCCTTGTAACTCACAGAAATCACCACTAACCCAATTAGTTGGGATTTAAGTACAGCACTTCCATAAATGTTAGCTCTCCATGGTAATTATAGTTAACTTAAATCTGTTACTTCTGCAATCAGAGTGAGTTTTACTTCTGGTTTCCAGAAAGTCATGGAAGTGCTCAACCCTTCTCAAATTATTTTGTTTTCTACTGTTTGACTTAAAAGTGGCTCATATTCTGCAAAATTCTTACTGGGTGTTGAAAAACTTTCAGGAACACTTACAAAACTGATAGAAAGTGGTAGGAAGTGTCTTCATAGTTCTTTTTACAAAGTTTGTTAGCAAATCTTCAAGTGCTTAGTCATTTTCTCTTCTTTCTTGATGTTACTGAATTGGTTATTCTACAGTGAAACAGAATAAGTCTTAAAACTCTGTGGCCTGTATTTTTTTTAAAACTAATTCTGCTATTCATTATGTTGCAGAACATAAAGAGCCAAAGTTGGTGGAAATAAGTGCCAAGTATATTCAACCCCCGAGAGAAAGGCTTTCTTAATTTATTATGCAAGAACAAAATTCCCTGTTTACACTATTTGACTGGGCTGAGTATGTCATAGAAGAGAAATTGTAGGGATCTGCAGAGCCACCATGCACAGTATCACACAAACCCCTTTCTTGTTTGTAGAGTGGTCTTCACCACAAGATTACCAAATCAAGAGAGAAACGTGAGTAAAACACAGTGAGAGACTGTGACACTGGGCTGAGCCTCTGACAAACGTACGGAGTTTTGCAGTACTCGCAGTGCCGTTTCATGGTAACTTTAAGGGCACAAACCAGAAAATGTTAGTAGAGAAAAGGGAAAGATTCTGGAGTAATCTCTATCTGCATAAGCATAGATTATCAAGCAGAGGAAGCTCTAAATGTGCCCTAGAAAGGGTTTAGTAGAAAAAAACCCCTCCACAACCCAGTATAGAAACCACTACCAGATTAATCCAGTAAATATTTGTGTGACTTTAAGTGAAATAATCTTGTTTCTGCTTTGTACAGCAATTTATCCTGTGCGTGCATCGTCTTGGCTCACTAGACACACTGGGGTGAGCACAAGCTAACCCTTAACTCTGGCCTTAGTGCAGCGGCTTCTTTGCAATGCTTACAGATTTATCTCTTTTGATAAAACAGATTTGAGTATTGATGTTTTTCATTCAAATTAGAAAGAATCCACCTAGTTGCTACACTCTTGATGTTGGAGATGTTTTAAAATATTCTTGAAGAACTGTTGTGAAAAAGATGGTAATGTCCATTTGTGTAGATTGTGAAGTTGTGGATATTATCAGAAAAACACTGAATTGTGGTTCAGAGAAAACCATTCATGTGCTGCATAAGCCATAGAAAAATCCTGCATCTAACCTCCTGTCGGGGTTTGTAGCTGAGACAGAACTAGTTTCTTTTAAGTAGCTAGAATAGTGCTGTATTTTGGTTTTTCAGCATGGGATTTGTTGAGCGAACAACACATATGAGCATTAGGCTGTGTTTGGCTCCTAGTCAAGTGCTAGCCAAGTGAAACCACCACACCTCCTTTCTCAGTATATCAACTTAAAGGCAGTTTTCCTTGAGTAAATATTAGTGGCAAGCCTAAAATAGGCTTTCATTCTATTTCTGCCTGTCCGAACTCTCAAAGTTTGCACAGCTTCAGCATGCAGTAAGTCAGACATCAATAGAGCACTTAAGGATTTGATCAATTTTACGAGTATAGGAATTTTTGTGATTCAGAAAAAGTACATATTCTAATGACAAGAAGGGTATATGGGTTTGGAATGAAAATGGTTTTCTTCCACTTTCATCAATCAGTTTTATGAGATAGGATCCCTTTATATAAAGCTAGCAATCTGTACAAATGTCAAATTATTGAACAACTCTTCCATGCATATGTGGTAATCCATTTTAATACCAATCATTGATCTTGGCAATGACAGTGAAATCCCTTTAGATTTTATTGTTAGGTTAAATTTCTCTATTAAATATAGTGAAAAATTGTGTGTGTTGCGCACTGCTGCAATAGATGCAGTGGTTTTATAGTAGCTGTTGTCTTGTTTTTTCAACAGAGCTTTCCTGAGATGGTGATGCATATTAGCACATTGAAATGAAACAGGTTGGCCATTCACAGTATTTCAATGAAACAGAAACATGCTCACGCTGCTGTGTAATTATTTACTCTATGGAGATACTTCATGTGGTGTAGATTCTTTTCTGTTGAATTGTGATTTATTTGTGACCTTTAATTTGTCATAAACAGTCTTCTTTCTACATCCTAGGCAGCAATGGAGAGCAAGAAAACTGTTGCGTTTCTCTCCTTAAATGACACTGACAGCTTGGCAGAGTTAGGAGGAAGCTAGTAGGTTTGCCAGTCACGAGCTAAAATAAAGGGCTTTACCATGTAATTTTCCACCTATTTCTCCCAGCAACATTTTGTCTCCTTGAAATTTTAGAAATACAGTTACCTCAACAGTTTTCTTGTTTTCCCCTTCCAAAAGTTTCTGGGAGAAGTAGCCAATCTCATCTTTTTTTTAAAAATTACTACTATTGCATTGGCCTCAGCAGGTGTTTAAAAGAAGTTTCTAATGCTAAACCTCTGAACCTGCTTAACTGTTGCTGTTTCTTCCCTCTGTCCCCTTCTGGAGGGAGTTGAGGGAAAACTTAGGTCTGCCCCAGGGGGTGCGAGTAAACCCAGGGAGGGTTGGTAGAAGCCGAGTCAGTGTTTTTTTCCTTTCAGACCCTGAAATGTCACTCTTCGTTCCTCAGTGCGTGTACTGTGTCCTATCAAATCAAGCACAACTGACCTCAGCTTCCCTGTGGCATTTCGAGAGAAGACTACTGAAGTGTGCACTGAAATTTTATGACTCCCAGTCAGTAATGGTAAATATTAATGGTAGTGGATGATGGTGCTTCAGGAAAGGGGGGCAGCTCTTTATGAGTAGAAAAGAGCCATTTCTTTAACATCTAGATTGAATATGGAATTTAAAGAAAAGGATAAAGTGCAAACCTCTAGTCCAGTCCTTCAGCCTGTAACCTAAATGTTGGCAGCAAATAATGAAAGCTGTGTGCTATTGACTTTTTTTTTTTTTTAAATTAAAATGAGTATAATAATCACATTTAGTTTCATTTAAAACATGGGGAAGGGAAGGGCTCATTTTGGAGTCTAAGCTGATAGTTTATTCACATGAAGTATTTGAATATGAAGCTCATATTTATGTGAAAGGGAAGGCTATTTTTCCTGGCAGCATCTTTGTATACAGAATAATCAACCGGTTGTTTTCCTCCAGTGCTCAGATCTCACAGGTGTTGACCAACTGAAGTGCACAGAATGAATAAGGCACTTCAGCAAGAAATCCTCAGAAGCAAGTTGTCTCCTTGACTTCAGCAGAATAATTGAATTACTTAAACATTTACACCGCACCAAAGAAACGATGGTAATCTTTTACAGGAGTAATTATACCTACAGGGGTCTCGCATGGGGTTGCAGGGATGTGTTGCCAGCATGGCTTGAGCCTCATTTCCACCTTTGGCACCTCGATCTGTGACCCCTCAGACTCAGGGTGCGCTAAGGGTCTTGCTGTGTTCG
>NW_010326396.1:107008-107331 GCF_000700745.2 Antrostomus carolinensis
GGTGTGTTGGAGACTCCGGGTCGTCCTGGCTGGACCTGTCTGGGCGTTTCGCCTTCCTTCAGCTTTTAACCTTGCCACGTATTACATACACACGCTGGCAGAAATGAGAGCCCACGTGAGTTTTATTTTCTAGATGCCGGTGTATTTAGGACAAAAGTTTCATAGCTTCGGGTCACTCAGTCTGCAAAGCAGAAGTTTCCAAGAAAAAATAAAAAACTATGTTCTGAAATCCAGTGTTTTGTATTATAAGGGGCCGACAAGCTAAACAATGTGGGTTTTAATTAATGCAGTGTGAGGTCAGGCAGTGCCGAGATGCTGTAGCA
>NW_010326397.1:0-3492 GCF_000700745.2 Antrostomus carolinensis
GGGGGGGCGGGAGAAGAGGAAGAGGTTTTATACTTCACTGGCATAATTTACCTGGCTAGAATCTCAGCCAGGTTCTGCACTACTCATTCAGAGAAAAACCCTTTGTCTTTCACGAAGTTTTCTACTAGATTTTGTGTAGTTCATGCAAGAGAGAATTGTTTTTCTTGCTACACTTAAAAATAAAATCCTTAAAAGCCAATATGTATTTTCAACTTCTGCCCATTCCATAATATTTTAAAATGTGAACTAAAATGGCATGCTATCATGAAGACAATGGTGTTGGAGCAATACCTCTTATAAATCAATTTGGCCAGGATAGGTATGTGATTACCTCATGGTTTGTCCAATTATATGTTTTGGTGGTCTTCAGAATAGACAGTCTTATAGCTCCTCAGAAAAAGAATATAGCTAGGCTGAAGCAAGCATGCAGAAAAGGGGAAAAATTATGTATCAGCTGACAGTTATGAGTCAGAACATAAGCTGAAATTGTATGTTCCTTATTCTCCACCCTCTGTTTTTTATGTCTGTGAATAGAATAATTTTAATTGGAAAAGACCTTAAAGATAAAGTCCAACCATAAAGCTAACACTGCCAAGTCCACCACTAATCCATGTCACTAAGCACCACAGCTACGTGTCTTTTAGATACCTCCAGGGATGGTGACTCAGCCACTTCCCTGAGCATCCTGTTCCAATGCTTGACAAACCTTTCTGTGGATAAGACCTCTCTAAAATGAAACTCAGTATTCTTACAGTCTTAGACCTTCACAAGGGACCATATAAAGCCTGCAGGAAGACAGGCAGTATTCTAGGTCTCCACTTTCAAGATGTCATCTCTAAGCAGAATAAAGATACTGGTGGGAGATACCACAGGCTAGCAAAGCCAGGTAAAGATGCAGAGAGTATGGACCCAGAGAAAAGGATGACTTTGAAAAGTTATCTTTGAATTAAACTCTTCATGTTATGTAAAAAGAACAACAAAAGCTACAACACCAGAGGGTGAAAGTTAAAGGACCTGACATAGTGTTATCACTAGCAAGACAAAAGGTCAGCTGAGGTAAGAGATGGTTTTAAGGCCAGATTTAATGGTCACTGCTATGTTGTTTTTTTTTTTTAAAGCAAGGGTAGTAAACTATTGGAGTTACACTGAAAGTTGGTTCTGCAAGCCTCTTTCATCATATGATTGTATGATTTTATCTTTAAACCACATTAAAAAGGCTCATAAAAAGCTTTCAGTTTTAGAATTATAGCCACATAGCAACACAGGAAAACTCATCTACAGGAAACAAGCTTACTGAATAAATCAGTCTTTGTATACTTAGAGAAATAGTTCTTTTCATCCTGCCCCTCAAAAAATAGAAAAAATATGAACCACAAGTAAAGTTTTGTGTAAAAATATCTTTTTACTTTTGCTTGCTCCATCATTGCGTACATCATTGCTTGCTATATAATTTGTTTTATGCATTGGTCTTTAGTGATTTTAGTGATAGTTGCAAATCATTGATTCCATTTCATACCTCATATGAGTTTCTCATAATTTGGTACATGATGTTGAATAATAATTCCAGATTAATACTACTTACAACATACCATCACCATTTCCTTGATGATTACAGTATGGAAATCACCAATGCCTGTAAATTATAGTATCAAAGGCTTCTGTGCCTTTCTCTGAAATACTAAAGTGTGAAGAAACCTCCATGTAGCAGTGCAGCCTTGCACCAAATTGTGAAGCAAGATTTCACCTGTAGCAGCATATAACTATACTTGTGCAGATTTTTTGCAAGATAAAAGGAAAATTCATGGTTTTAAAGGAGCAGAAACCACTCTATGAAGATTTGTTCAGAAAACCATCAAAAATGGCTTTCTTACCATGGGTGAATGCTTCCCCATAAAACAAGATCACCACAACCCTGATCATTTGTCTACTTCTGGTTTAGCTACTCCAGTGAAATTGCAAAATTTTATTATCTAATTACATAGAGATCTCATATCTTATGATTAATGGCTGTGACAAAGAATTAATTGGCAGGCTTTTCAGTTCAAATTAGTCTAAAACCAAAAGAGCTCACATTGTTTATGTTGCCATGGGAATTTAAGAGTTCTGATTAGAATTATATTTTGAAATAGCCTCTTGAAAAGTATTATGCTGGTTTCATTTTCTGTTGTCAGGTAAGTTGAGGTATATGCTCTTTTATAGAATTATCAGTATCAGTTAGTCAGTGCTGCAACTTACAGTCACTGATCAGACTTCCTCTCTATATAGTTTTGTACACTAAGTAAAGGCAGCTTTTTGTATTCAAAAATTCTCATATAAAGCTGGGTGATTAAGTAGGTTTAGAGTTATTGCTGAAGATCAAAAAAGTCAATTTTTCAGTCTTCAAAGCAGATTGGTATGAGAGATGCTTTTGTGTGGCTATCAGTCAAAGCTATTAATTTTGGCAAAATGACTGAAGGACAAACAATGCCAGAGAAAAAGGAGGAAAAAAAGGCTTGCAAAGGTGCCTTTCAAAAATACTATGTTGTTTAACTCCATCAGCAATAGTTTTCCCCCTTCCTATTTAGCATGATTTCCTCACATTGATTTTGTTCATTGTGTCTAGTGTTTGATATTTCATTTAGTTACCATAAGAAAGCTTCCAATATAGTTGACAGTAAGCTGCGCCTAATCACTGAGTAGACACTGTGAATTGAGGTACAGTGAACTCTTGCAAATCCTTATGCAAATCTCTGAAGGTAGAGTGGTCCTTATTAAAAGGTCATGTTGATGGCTACCTCTCTTTAGAAGTCTATGAAACAGCTATGGATTTTCCTAGACTTATAGTAGAGCCTGATGAATGAATACAAGGCTTCATTCATTTGCAGGTATCTGCAATTGTTTTACTCTGTTTGTTCTGGAAATAGAAGTGGAAATATTAAAATTCTCAAAATGATCTTTATATTACAGAAGATTTAAGAAAAAAACCCACCACATTAGATAATGTTAAATGGATGATGAGAACTTTAAGGTTGAGTACTGCAGCAGAAAACTGTTTTTGCAGTTAATCACATAGTTTAGCAATGATTCTTTTCCCTTCTGAAGACTGTCTTCTTTTTATACTGTTTTAAAATACATTCCTTGACAAGCATTCAAATGCTTTTTTTGTATGCTGAATGATTTAAACATTTCTTCTTCATTCAGTCTTTTTCTTGAATGAAATTTCACTAGGTTTTCCTGAAGCCAAGAGCTTTCTATTTTTTCAGAGAATATTTCAACAGCTGCATCACCCTTTGCTGTATATGTGAGTTCTTGTGACTAAGAACTCAAGCAACTGAAAAGGGAGGCAATTGTTTCTGGTTTTGTTTCTGCTATTTGAAAATTTAGGGATAGTAATGGCCAATCTGAGTAAATGAACTTAGCCAACCCATTCAATCATAAAACCTTAAGAGGAAGTAACATAATTTAATTAGTCTTTCTCTAACTCCTCTTTCCCCATTTATTGATGTCACTGTC